>NW_027397063.1:13141537-13163037 GCF_003265705.2 Callorhinus ursinus | reverse complement strand
TTTCTCGGTGGCTCAATTGTTTAAGTGTTTGACTCTTGGTTCGGCTCAGGTCGTGATCTCAGGGTCATGAGGTTGAGCCTGGTGTGAGGCTCTGCACTGTGTATGGAGTTTGCTTAAGATTATCTCTCTTGCTCTCCCTCATGTCCCTTCGCCAGCTCACGTGCTCTCTCTTAAAAAAAAAAAATCCCCTTTCTCAAGAACATTACAATAGAATTAAAATCTAAAAGTAAGAATACCAATGTAGTTGTTTATTTTTTAGTGCATTTTCCCCATTCTTTCCCAAATTTTTTAAAGATTTTATTTATATATTTGACAGAGAGAGCACAAGCAATCAGAGTGGGGGGCAGAGGGAAAAGCAGGCTCCCCATGGAGCATAGAGCCTGATGTGGGGCTCGATCCTAGGACCCTAGGATCATGACCCGAGCTGAAGGCAAACTTAACTGAGTGAGCCACCCAGGCAACCCTCCCAATTTTTTTTACAGTTGTAAGTTCACTGATAGATGTGTAGTCTTTATAAATGATATTTTATATTCTCTACCACTTACTCAGTCACTTATTGTAATTTTACATACAAATATGTGTTCTAATATTATTCATCATTGTTTATTTTGAAGTCTCTACAATCGTTTCAGTTGTCTGAAGCTCATTCTATGTTTCCTCAGACTATTGTATGTTGATGACTGTTGTCCCTAAGGCCTTTATATTTGAAGTCAGTTTAACTGGAACATAAATTGTTGGATAATCCAGATGAGCCCAATGTAAACACAAGGGTCCTAAGAGGATCTCAAAAGGGTCAGAGCCAGACATGAACTGTGAGGATGGAAGTAATGGTTGAAAGTAATGTGGGGCCACAAGTCAAGGAATGAGGCAGCTTTTAGAAGGAAAAGGTAAGGAACCAGATGCTCCTTTATTTTATTTATCTATTTTTTTAAAGATTTTATTTATTTATTTGACAGAGAGAGACACAGTGAGAGAGGGAACACAAGCAAATGGAGTGGGAGAGGGAGAAGCAGGCTTCCCACTGAGCAGGGATCCCGATGCGGGGCTGGATCCCAAGACCCTGGGATCATGATCTGAGCCAAAGGCAGACACTTAATGACTGAGCCACCCAGGTGCCCCCAGATTCTCCTTTAAAACATCCAAAAGAAAAGCATCCCTGTTAACCCATTTTAGACTTTTAAGCTTCAAAACTATAAGATAATAAATTAATTGTTTATTGTTTAAGTCGCTAAGTCTGTGGTAAATACAGCAAAAAGAAAAAATACAAAATCAATTACACCCAAATATGTCTCAGTATTAGTTGTTCTTGACTATTTTCTTCAAGTAAAGTGGTGTGCCCTTTCAATATGTACTTTCAGAATGTTTCAGGGGATAGCTGCACCTTTAATGTTCTTTCCATTTGCTTTGGCTTTCCGTTTTCAGAAAAATATATCTATGAGACACTTTGGGTTAATTTTTACATGTGCTATTAGCTAAAGTTTGAAGGTCATTTTCTCTTCTTTACAGATACATTATTTATCCAGAATCATTTTTTAAGAGTCATCCTTTTCCCATTGGATTACCTCATCTCCTTTGTCAAAAATAATTGACTATATCTGTAAGTCTATTTCTGACTCTCTCTCCCATTCCAACAATCTATATATTTATCAGTTTGTCAATATTACACTGTCTTTTTTATAACTTTATTTTAAATCTTCAAATAAGTCACATACATTCCATTTCTTTTTCCACAAGTCCTTACTCAGAAGTTACCACTCTGACCTAACAAGTAAAAATCTGAACAGACTGAAAAATCAACAGTGCTTCTTGGATCTGTAAGAGAGGGGAGGACACAAGGCAACCCCCTGCCACAGAATTGGGGAGACAGATTGGGGAATACAGGAAGTCAGGACTTCCTGAGCTGAGACTCTGGATTGGAACTGCCAAAGAACCAACACCATGGTGGGAAAATGCAGACTGGAACTGATGAAGTTCTGGAGACTCAGTGAAGACGAGTCTGAGAGCTAAAAATTTCTTCAAGGTGACCCAGTCACCTTGAAGTGAGATCTCACAATACTGTTAGATATACCTCCAGAAGCTCAACCAGGTTACCACAATAAATATCAGAGGAAAGTCCCCATCCTGCTTCTTGCAGAAGAAGAAAATAAACCATTTTGAAATATCCTAGAGCACTCTGTTTTTCTTAATGAAGTCAGTACTCAGGGGAAACTAGTTAATGAAGAGCCTAAGTTTCTGGGATATTATCAGAGCCTAACTGATCTAGGGGAAGAGAAATACCCAATTCCCATCTGCTCTAGCTATATTGTCCCACCTGAGCGGGAGGAAAAATACTGAGAAACACTCCTGAAATTTACAGTCCGGAGATGCAGACTCACTAAAGGATGGAGATGTAGTCACAGGACTATGGATGAGTCTCCTCCCCTCATAACTCACCATCACATCGCTAAAAGCCTATTTGCTTTGCAGCAGTGCCTTTTACTCACATGCCTGGCAGTGAAGAAAAAATATTTTATAAATTATTAGGCAAAAAACACAATCTGGAAGACAGAGCAAGCATCAGAACCAGACATGGTGAGGATGTTGGAACTATCAAATCAGGAATTTAAAATGGCCATGGTTAATATGGTAAGGGCTCTTAAAGGATAAAGTTGACAGTGCACAAGAACAAATGGGCAACATCAGCAGAGAGATGGAAATTTTAATAAAAAACAAAAAGAAATGCTAGAGATCTAAAGCACTGTAACAGAAATGTAGAATTCCTTTGATGGACTTATTAGTAGACTAGACATGGCTCAGGAAAGAATCTCAGAGTTTGTGGATACCCCAAATAGGTAGTATAGTTTCTTCAACTTTGTTATTTTTCACAATTGCTACAGCTAATCCACATACTTTAAATTTGTATACAATTTAAAAAATCACCTCATCAATCTCCAAAAAAGCTTTCTGGATATTATTTATTAGGGCATTGTGATACCCAGCGATCATTTGTAAATAATTAATAAGAGCAAAATTATTTTCTAATCAAAGAACATGTATCTCTTTATTCTTTCATCCATATATCACAGTTTTATTTTTTATTCTTTTAAAAGATTTTGTTATTAATTAATTTAATTAGTTAGATATTTATTTAGAGTGCATGAGCAGGGGGAGGGACATGGGGAAAGGGAGAGAGAATCTTAAGCAGGCTCCATGTCCAGCAAGGAGCCCTACACAGGGCTTGATCTTATGAAGCTGAGATCATGACCTGAGCAAAATCAAGAGTCAGATGCCTAACTGACTGAGCTACCCAGGTACCCCCAATATATCATAGTTTAGATGCAATGTCTTGAATAGGTTTTGTTATTTTTTACTTAATTTCCATATTTTAATGCTACGTTAAATAGCTCAAATATACTTCATCTCTAAATGTTCATTGTTAATATTTAGAAAAAAGTTGATATTTTTATATAGAAACTTTTTGTCCCATGAGATTTCTACTTATTTGTTCCAATATTCTTTTATATATTCCTTACTATTATCTATGCATTTAACCTATATTGTGCAAAAATATTTAATTATCTAGATAGATTATTGAATATTTGATAATATTACTTTTTAGCACTTACTATTAAGTAAGATCCCACTATTTATTTATCTTTTTATCCTTTTATTCCTGCATTTTTTGCCAAAATGAACATTTTTAATATTGCATTTTTGTTTTAACTGACATAAAACTATAGATTTGTTCTATTTTTTCATGCTGCTCCAGTCTGCTTTTGAATATTATACTACTTGTCTAATGTTAAGAATATTACACTAGTATTGATTTTCCTTCCCTCCTGTATTTTGCAATATATTCACACACTCTGTATATGTTACAAACATCATGATTAAACAATATTTTTGCTTTACATTCTAAAATGTCTCTTGAATAAATTTTTAATAAGTATTTTACATTTTCTCCATATATTTAGAACTTTCTGTGTTTTTTATTTCATTATGAAGGTCTGAGTTTCTACCTATAATAGTTTTCCTCTAGCCTGAATAAACATACTTTACACTTTTTGAAAAAGTTTGTTGTTGAGTGATTCACCAAAATATTTTTTGTCTGAAAATATCTTTACATTTTATTTTTGATGGAGAGCTTCTCTGAATCATACATAGTGCTTTTTACTTTCATCTTCTGTTTTCCCTTTCAGCACATTATGAGGTATTCCATTTCCTAATTTGCATTGTTTTTGAAGATAAATCTGTAATTTTATATTTGTTGACTGTGATAATGTATCTTTTTTAATCTTACTATTGTTAATATTCCTCCTTATCATTGAATTCAATGGTATAATTACTATGCACTTTTGTGTTATTTTCTTCAGTTTATCTTGCTTTGGTTTCTTTGAATTTGAGAAAATCATTGGCCATATTTTCTTGCACCAATTTGCCATGTTTTAAAAAGTTGATGTTCAGGATATGGTGAAATGTTAATGGATATAAGTGGATAAATAACATTTACATGAGGACACAACTCAAATCCATAAAGAAATTTTAACAATGAATTCTGAAACATGCATTTTCATTGACCTAAGGAAAGTAAAAAAATATATTTTTACTAGAAAATGTCATTTAATAAAATGATAATTTAAGTGGTATATATCCTTATTTAATCAACTGTGTAAAATTAATAAATTTAAAACTGTATTATTTAAGAATATAAAACTATCATAAATAAAATAGTTTCAGGATGTTAATCCTAGATTAGTAAAACATTACTGCTGAAAGCTAGAAATTGGATTTCGGCAGAAGGGACTGATAATCCTGATCCTCTTCCATTCATCCTCAACTATATCTTATGCTGGGAAAAAGCAAAAGTTCCAAGATTCAAAATTTTCTTCTCAAATTCAAAAGAGCACTTTTAAATACAATTTTAATCATATTAATACACAAATTATATAAAATATAATTCAGTACAGTGTTAGATGTATTGATAAAATGATAAAATACAGAATATGTCATATGAAAATAAGGTTGCTATGACAATCATGCATTTTTGGAAAATCCTCAGGAATAAGTACTTCTAAAAAACTCTGACAACTAGCTCTAAATTAGAAGCTTCTAAGAAGTCTTAATTTCTGCATATTCTCACTTTAAAAATTTATTTATGTCTGTCATAAGAAATATTATATTTTCTCTCTTATTTTATGGTATTTATAAAGTATTTATTTTTCCAAAGAAAAAGCCACCCAAAGATATCAGAATAAAGAAAATACTTAGGACCACTACATCAAGGGAAAAAAAAAAAGGCATGTAAACAAGACTAAGTTTTGTTTTGTTTTGTTTTGTTTTAAGGGGCAGTGCAGAGGGAGAGGGAGAGAGAATCTCAGGCAAGCTCCACATCCAGCATGGAGCCCAACATGGGACTTGATCTCACACCCCTGAGATCAGGACCTGGGCCAAAATCAAGACTAAGACTACTTAACCAACTGAGCTACCCAGATGCCCCAAGAAGGCTAAGTTTTCTAAAAAAATATTATATTTGTGAATGGTGTTTATTAAACTTAAATAAAGTGACATATCTAATCCAGGTGAATACATGACTATAATTCAAAATAAATGTTTAAGGAAATAAGTAATACAACAAAATAATTATACATATTTTTATTAAAATATTTAAACTCAAAATAAGCATTATCTACACCATGTTAGCTTTTATGAAAACATGTGAAGTAAAATAAGTCAGAAAAAGACAAATACTGTAAGTAATGATGTCACTCATATGTGGAATTTAAGAAACAAAAAGCAAAGGGAGGACGCCTGGGTGGCTCAGTTGGTTAAGCGACTGCCTTTGGCTCAGGTCATGATCCTGGAGTCCCGGGATCGAGTCCCACATTGGGCTCCCCGCTTGGCGGGGAGTCTGCTTCTCCCTCTGACCCTCTTTCCTCTCGTGCTTTCTATCTCTCATTCTCTCTCTCTCTGAAATAAATAAATAAAATTAAAAAAAAAAAAAGCAAAGGGAAATAAACAAAGAGGCAAACCAAGAAACAGACCCTTAAATATATAGAATGAAGGAGGGGGTGGGTGGGTGATGGGATGAGTTGACTAGGTGAAGGGGATTAAGGAGGGCACTTGTGATGAGCACAAGGTGATATATGGAAGTGGTGAATCACTATATGTTACCCTTGAACATAATATTAAACTGTATGTTAACTAAATGGAATTTGATGTAAACTTAAAAAAATTTTATGACAGTATACAATAAATGTTTTCCCCTTTAAAAGCCTTAAGACTAACTGCCATATTTAATGAAATAAATTAGATAGTTCCAAATAAAGACCATTCTGGTGTTAAAAATATAAATCAGATTTCTTTACTTAAGAACAAATTAAGTTGAAAAATATTTTTCTTTCTACCTATTTCAAAAGCAACTTTTTAGTATATTTTATAATGCTGCAATTCATTATTAAATGTGTGTGTGTATATATATATATATAAAATGAGCTTATCTCTTAAAAAACAAGTTTACATACATTGTGCTATACAAATTACCTGTAGCATATTACTCAATCTACATTGTGTTTCTAAGATTTTATCACTGTTTCAGCGATTTAACAAATTTTTAGCATTGAGGGATAGTTTTGGAAAAATCAAAGATTTATACTCTTCACTCAGAGTTTCAGAATTGATAATTCTTGGATGGAGCCCTGAAAATTGGATTTTTAACAAGTATCCTAAGTGGTTAGAAGCAGGTGACCACCTGGTCACATTTTGGAAATTACAGCTAATACAAAACTGCTCCAGTGCTGTAGCTTTGTTGAAAAATAACAAGGATTTTATAAAGTTTACAAAATTTATTAAAAACAGAAAAGAATGTTAATTTGAAAGAGCCAAATATAGGTGGACTTAAATAATTAACCTGTTGTTTATTAATTTATTTACATAATTTAAAAATATAACTTATAAGTTTTAGAAAATATTTCTCATATATTTATTAGCAGCATGGAGAAATTGAGAATTATCTCCTCCTCACCCTACAAGGATATGAATTCTCTCAACGACTTAAGGGAGCTTATATATGGATCAATCCCCAGGTGAGCTTCTGATAAGACTGCAGCCCTGGATGACACTGAGTTTGCAGCCTGGTGAAATCCTGAGCAGAGGACTCAGCTAATCCATGCTCAGACTCCTGAGCCACAGAAACCGTGAAATAATAAATGGGTATTGTGTTAAAACACTAAATTTGTGGCAATTTGTTATGAAACACAGAAAACTAATACACAGATCTATATTTTTCTCTTTCTCTTTTCCACTCTCCAGTGGTTTGGCTTAGTCACCAACAACTCCAGGGTTAAGTAGTCTATGAAGCTTGAGAACAAAAAGTAGAAAGACTCACTGTCTCCCAGTATTCATATCAGACTGTGAGAAGTCTCAGATTAGCTGTCTTCACAAGATAAGTTTAAACCTAAACTAATCAGTGTATTCTAAATGCCAGAGATAATCCCAGTGAAGAACACAGACAAAAATATCTGCCCCATGGAAACTACATTTCTATATATTGAGAGCACACAAATTGTATAGAATTACAGAGGTTTGAAGTACATTAAAAACATTGAATCAGAAATTGGGAACTGGCTGCATAGCATGGGTTAATGGCAATTCCAATAAGGGAGAAATCCTCACTGAGAAGCTTTTTATTTTATATTTGTTTGAGAAAGAAAGAGTACACAAGTGAGCACAAAGAGGTAGAGGGAGAAAGAAGGGGGAGAAGCAGACTCCCCGCTGAGCAAGGAGCATGATGCAGGCTTGATTCCAGAACCCTGAGATCATGATCCCACCTGAGGGCAGATGCTCATCCAACTGAGCCACCCAGATGACCCAGAAGATGATGTTTGATCAAAAATTTGAAATAGTTGGAGAAATGACCTATCTCATGAAATGTCTGAAGAAAGGGATTACAGGTAGAGGTACTAACCAGAGTGGAAGCCCTGAGTGCCCAGAGCAGAGTATGTCTATGGTAGACAGGAGATAATGATAGATGATGCTGGAGACATGGCAGGGTGCCAAGTCATGGAGATAAAGCTATGTGTTCATGGTCATCCAGCCAACGACAAATTCTGAATATGCCACGGTGTCATAGTAATGGTATTCAAGAAGCTTGTTTTCAATCAAATATTATGAATATGTTTATTTTCAAATAATTCCATATACAAATATGAGTATAGAAAAGTATACTCTATAAACATGTTTTTTTCTTTATGAATGCAAAATTTCTAAAAATTTACCTAACGTAGGCATACATATGATTTCTTCTATTTCAGACACCTAACAAAGGTATTTGATAGATGTAGATGGTTTAGCACTGATATAATGAAAAGTATAAAAAAATTGATATAAGAATAGTTATGACTAATTTTGGTACAATAAATCAAATAATGCAATTTGCAGTACCAAGCCTCCAGCAGAGTCCTAGATGAGCTCAACTCCTTGTATTATCACCCTGGTATAGTTTTCTCCACATGGTACCATGTTGATTGCTACAGCAAGAAGCATATAACAGAGTCAACACTATGTCACTTCTAGGGTACAATTCTAAAATTCTGAGACTTTCTTTTCAGGCTCACTCTTGCTCTTGCTTTCACCACTCACTCTTCGGAAAGAAGCTTCCATATTGTCAGCAGTTTTGTAGAGAAACCTACTTGGTGTGGAAATAAAGCCTCCAACCAAGAGCCAACAAGGATAAAACCTGCCAACAACCACATGAGGGAGCTTGGAGATAGGTTCTTAAGTCTCAGTTGAGTCTTGAGGTGACTGAATCACCAGCCAACAATATGGCTGTAATCTCAATGGAAATCCAGAGCTAGAAGGTTTCATTGAGGGCACTTCCAGAATCCTGACCCTCAGAAACCGTGTGAGAAAGAAATGCTTATTGTTTTAAGCTCCTGTTACAAGAAGCTACTGCTTATTACAAAACAAAATAATACTAATATATATTTTAGTATTAGAATCTGGGCAATAACGAATCAAACTTGAAATATGGAACTGGCTTTGAAACAAGGCAGTAGATTTAAGGAGAATTAAATTAGTTGAATTAGGTTAGTCGAAGCACTTAAGAGAATTTGTATGGTCTTTTATAGGGCTATGGGAGAGGTTTTATAAGAAAGTGAGGTAAATGTTACTAAAATTAGGGAAAGGGGATTATTTTAATGTAGTATCAGAAAGTTTATCCCCACTATAGTCTACAATTATATATAAAGTATAAGATGTGTGATCAGGCTAAGGTAGTCAAATACTGAGAAAGGTTTGACATTTTTATTCTGTTTTAAAACTAACACATTGACCTGCCACAGTCTCATTGATACTAGCAGAAGAAATCAAACTCAGGTCAGAGACAATGGACTTTTTTATTAAATTCCTGCATATACCAGAAGCTTCCTATTTGCTTCCATTCCCCTTGCTTCCCACATCCCAGGGGTGATGGTTCAGTGGAATGTGGCACATGAATGGGATTTGTGTCACAAATGAGGAATTGCAAGCTTAAGAAACTCCCAATTTTACAAGAGGGCTATATGCTAACTGTAAGAGGCAGAATACTGTCCTCCCTCAAAGAACTCCAGCCTGTGAATATATCATGTTCCATGGCAAAAGGGCCTCTGCAGGTGAGGTTACATTAAACATTTTGAGATAGGGAAAATATCCTAATGGGCCCAATATAATTAGAAGCATCCAGATAAGTGAAAGGGAGAAGTAGAAGGGTCAGTGACAGAGGGATGTAGCATGAGAAAGGCTGGTCTGACCATTGCTGGCTGTGAAGATTCTCACCAGGAGCCTCCAGAAAGAAGTATGTCTCTGCTAATACTTTGATTTTATCCCAGTGAGACTCATTTCAGTCTTATGACCTCTAAAATTATAAGATAGTCTCTTTTTGTTGTTTTAAGCTACCAGGTATGGTAATTTCTTACAACATCTAAGGAAATTATTAGAATTTGGCGCCTGGAAGTGGTATGTTGCTCTAGCTATACCTAAAAATGTGACTTTGGAATTAGGTCAGAAGCTAGAAAAATTTTGAGGAGCATTCTAGAAACAGTTTAGATTGACTTGAGCAGACTGTTAGTAGAAATATGGACATTTTGGGGTGCCTAGGTTGCTCAGTCGGTTGAGCATTTAATACTTGATTTCGGCTTGGGTCATGATCTCAGGGTCATGAGATCAAGCTCAGCGTTGGGCTCTGTGCTGGGGATGGAATCTGCTTAAGGGTCTCTCTCTCCCTCTCCCTCTGCTCTACCCCTTCCTCCCTCTCTAAAAAATAAACATACAAAAAAGAAATATGGACAGTTAAGCATGGAAGTGATGAACATGTTATAGAAACATATATCACCTTAGAGAATTTGTAAATCATTATGAACAGACAGTTAATGGAAATATATGGACATTAAAGCTACTGCTGGTAAAAACCCAGAGATGAGAAATATGTTATTGAAAACTGGAGAAAAGGTGTCTTTGTTCTTCACTAGCATAAAACTTGGCTGAATTATTTCTTGCAGCTATGTGCAAAGCAAAATTTGTAAATAAAGAACTTGGATATTTAACTGAGGAGGTTTCTAAGCAAAGTGTTTAAGATGTGCCATGATTGCTTCTTGCTGTTTATAATAAAGTGCAGGAGAAAAAGATACATTGCAGGAAGATCTATTAAGTAATAGGAAACAGAACTTGATGATTTGAAAAATGATCAGCCCATCCAGATTGCAAAAGACGCTAAATTAGGAGGTTCACTCTCAGGAGAATGCGCTCTAGAAAGAATGCTGGAGGTATGATGAGAAGTGTTTGCCACTGCCTAGGAAAGAACTAAAGATCATAGTGCTCAATATTTGAAGGTGTCTGGCTCATGGATCACCACAGCTATCTGGACAGAAGCTAGGAATAAAGACAGATTTTTCAGGAAATGTCTGTTGTGGAGCCTTTTGTCTACAAGAGGGAATTCCCACAATATACATGAAAAACCCACAAGGGTGGTACAAAACTTTAACGGCAGAAACACTGCCTGGACTAAAAGGGACAGACAGAAGATGAAATGAATAAATTAAAAGAAGGCTGTTAATGTCCCAACATTCTGTAGCAGGAAACAGACATATAAAAGTATTCCGCTACAAACTTGACTGCACTTCTAAAAAACAAAGGATAACTGAGAGGGGGGAGGAGCTATGATCCAGACAGTAGACCTGAGAGTCAAAGATTATTCCTAGACTTTGAAAACATGCCATTTGCCTAGCTGGATTTCAAACTTGTTTGACTCGGTGACTCCTTTTTTTCCTTCCATTTTGAATGGGATTGTCTACCACTGCTATCCTTTGCCTATTCCACCACTGTATTTTGAGAGGATATAATTTATGGAGTAGAAATAGAATGGGGTCTAAAATGTGGAAAATGGTAGGCAGAATAAATGGCCTTGAAAAAGTGCTCGTGTCCTAACCCTCAGAATTTGTGAATATGTTACTTCACGTGGAAAAAGTGACTTTGTAGATGTAACTAAATTAAGCACCTTGAGTTGGAGAGATTGTTCTGTATTATTCTGGATTATCTAGTGGGCCCAATGTAATCACGTGAACTAGGGAGGCCAAAGAGTCAATGTTAGTGATGGAGCATGAGAAAACTGGACCAGCCATTTATGACTTTGAAGATGGATGGGCCATGAGCCCAGGAGACAGATATCGTAATGTAAGCAATCAAGTTTGTTTCTGCAACAATAGGAATCTAATACATAAACCTACAGAGGGAGACATAATCTCCCTGCCACAGAGGGAGACATGAGCTTTATTCTCCTGGGCTACATATCCTGGAAGGAGAGACTAGCTCTGTCTTCCAAGTCTAGTTGCTATGCTAACATCCTTGGAAAGATGTCAAATGTGCAGAAACATTCAAGACCAACGAGGAATTTTCTCCCAAGGAGGAGATTTCCAGTCTTAGCTTTGAAAATGCTGCCTAGTTTCCCCTTGTTGCTTGTAGTAGTATTTGAGAAGAGTGATTTACAAAAAAAAAAAAAAAACAAAACAGTTGATGGTTTTGAAAGCTGTCAGGCATTTCAGATGGCACAGGATAGTATAGCTCTCAGGAAAGGTCAAATCTATGACTCTGCTAGAAAAATATAGAACAACACTAAAGCTGAAGGTGTGACTGAAAATCCTTTGTTGAGACCTCAAAAAGATTAAAGGTTATGTCTAAAGTTATGTCTAAAGAGATAAAATATGTGCAACATATATCCCTTCAATGAAACATTTGAGCTTTTAAGACACTGACGGTCATTTTTCCTCAGCCTTCCCAGATGAAATGCAAGGTAGAGAAGAGATTATCTTCAAGAGCTCCTAAACGTGGCTTTTCTCTAACAGTATGAACTTCAGTAAGTCACAACTTTTAAAAGGAATTCTGCATTGAGAAATATTACCAACCCTGACTGAAGAGGTCAGAGAAAATGCAAAATGAAAAGAAGTCTTTGACCCAAACATTTTTTACCATTAGTAAACAGACTGAGAACCAACACATGCTTCCTTTCCTGAACAATGACGGAAGGCTTAGGGTGGAACCAGAGGCCAAGAACAATTATTTGCTGTCCTTGAGACCAAATTATAGAATGCACTCCTTTGCTTAGCTGAATTTTAGAAATGTTTTGGATCTAATGTCTGCTTTTTCCTTCCATTTTCTCCCTTTTTGGAAGAGATGATCTATGCTAATTCCATCATTATAAACTGGGAGTACTGTGGCAGGTAATATGTCACTTTAGTTTCCCAAATCAAGAAGAACTATATTCAAGGGGCTGCACTTAAGGAAACATACCCAGGGAGCCACCTACATGCTGGACCTGATTTAGATACGGGAGTTTGGATTTGAGCTGATGTTGTCATGGGATAAACTTTAGTGAGGTTGGGAGGTGTTTATGAGGAAGTGAGTGCGTTTTGCTTTGGAAGGACATAAATTATTGAGGGACAGACAAAACTGTTGTAAGTGGGCTCCAATATGGCCTTCAATGACCCCTGTCCTTTGGTCTTACAGCCTTGTACAGTCCCTTCCCTATTTTACTGGGGTTTGTCAATCTGCCAGATAGTATAGAGCAGAATATTCCATGTGCTGTCCCTCTCTCTCTCATTATACTCTGTGGTACACATAGGCTACCATATTTTGAGGAGGTCCATATATTAAAGAACTGAAACCTCCAGGCAGAGTTGCTGAGGAACTAAGGCCTAAACACCAATGGGTGAGTGAGCTTAAAATCTAGCAACCCTCAGTTTGTTTCCTGAGAATAAGAGTCTCTTATGGTTTGTCTCCCTCTGGTTTCATCTTGTTTCATTTTTTCCTCCCTTCCCCTATGATCCTCTGACTTGTTTCTCAAATTCTTCATATCAGTGAGATCATATGATACTTGTCTTTCTCTGATTGACTTATTTCATTGCTGGAGTAGAGGGGGGTGGGAGGGATGGGGTGGCTGGGTGACAGACATTGGGGGGGATATATACTATGGTGAGCACTGTGAATTGTGTAAGACTGATGAATCACAGACCTGTACCTCTGAAACAAATAATACATTCTATGTTAAAAAAAAAAAAAAAAGAAGAAGAAGATAGTAGGAAGGGAGAAATGAAGGGGGGAAAATCGGAGGGGGAGACAAACCATGAGAGACTATGGACTCTGAGAAACAAACTGAGGGTTCTAGAGGGGAGAGGGGTGGGGGGTTGGGTTAGGCTAGTGATGAGTATTAAAGAGGGCATGTTCTGCATGGAGCACTGGCTGTTATATGCAAACAATGAGTCATAGAACACTACATCAAAAACTAACGATGTATGGTGACTAACATAACATAAAAAAAAAAAAAGCAGACTCTAAAGTCCCAGTTGAGGCTTAAGATGGTGGTTGCCCTAGCTCAGAGCTTGGTAGGACCTTGTTACAGACACTGAACTAAAACCAGCTCAGCCCCTGCTACATTTCTGACTGTCAGAAACTATGGGAGATAATAAACATTTACTATTTTTAAGTTACAAAGTTTCAAGATAACTTGTTTTGCATCAATAAATAACTTATGCAGCTTTGGTTTTGGTTTTCCAAATTATCTTACTTCAAAACAGCAATTATCACTTTGAGTGAGGTATTCTCAGACTTAAGAAAAAAGTGAAAATTCAAAATACCTTTTCAAATGATAGAAAATGTTGTACTAAATATGTTAGACCAATAAATATCAAATTATAACTATTCAGGGCAAAACTCAATCAAACTACAGCTTATTAAAAAATAGTTCCAAAAATAATAACAATTTGCACTGATTTTTTTTTTCATTTTTACTTTTTATTTACAATCATTTGTTTTTGTACTGCTGATTTCATTCTTTCTCTAACTGCAAACCAAGAAATAAACAAACACTAAATTTCGGGGTACATGAAACATTAAAATGTGACATATTCCTGCCCTCCCTTAGAGGAAAGTGATAAAACACATGTATAGTTTTCTGTATACATTTTAAATTCATAGTTTGAATTTTAGGGAAAAAAGAAAGGTAGTTTGCATAAAATAAAAAATCATATAAATGAATTAATAGTTGTATTAATTTAAAAAAATTATCTGTAACAAAAATAATATGATTATTTTATCACAATTTATCATGTATTTATAGAGAAAGTAAAGCAAGAATTTTAATTTTAAAAAGGTATTTTTTCTATGTGGTAATAATTTACTTGAAAATCTCTAATGCTTGTGTATAACTTTCTAAATAGGTAATTTAGAAAGAATTGCAAAGTGCCCCATTTGTACTGATTCATGCAAAGCTCTGGATAATTTCCAAGATTCTCTATTCTATTTTTGCTACCAGTTATCATTACCTTTTCTACTAGATGCCATAATTTCATTAAATTTGTTTTTACTACATCTTAAATTTACTACAATACAATTCAATTGCCTTTTTTTAAGATGGAAAAATGAGATATGGAAATAGTTAAGTGAATAGCCAAAGTACAAATACTATTTAATATCAGAGGAAAAGCTTGAAATTTCATTATTTAATTTTAAGATTTTTGCTTTCCTAAATTGCTTAATAGCTTAGGATCTTCTTCACACAAACTCATTTTTTTTCTTTTTCTTAATATTTTTATTTAAATTCCAGTTAATTAACATTAGTTTCCAGTGTACAATATACTGATTCAACACTTCCATACAACACCTGGTGCTCATCACAGCAAGTATATTCCTTAATCCCCATCACCTGTTTCACCCTCCCCACACTCACCTCCCCTCTGGTAACCATCAGTTTGATTTCTGTAGTTAAGAGTCTGTCTCTTGGTTTGCCTCTCTCTTTTCTTTTCCCGTTTGCTCATTTGTTTTGTTTCTCAAATTCCACATGAGTGAAATCATATGATACTTGTCTTTCTCTGACTTATTTTGCTTGGCATAATACTCTCCAACTCTAACCACATCGTTGCAAATGGCAAGCTTCCATTCTTTTTTATAGCTGAGTAATATTCCATTGTACATATATACCACATCTTTATCCATTCATCAGTTGATGGACATGGGCTGTTTCAATAACTTGGCTATTGTAGATAATGCTGCAATGGCCGACAGACACATGAAAAGACACTCAACATCACTCATAATCAGGGAAATACAAATCAAAACTACAATGAGATAACATCTCACACCTGTCAGAATGGCTAAAATCAACAAAACAGGAAACAACAGGTATTGGTAAGGATGCAGAGAAAGGGGAACCCTCTTGCACTGTTGGTGGGAATGCAAGCTGGTGCAACTACTTGAAAACAGTATGGAGGTTCCTCAAAAAGTTAAAAATAGCACTACTGGTAAATATCCAAAGGATACAAAAATACTAATTCAAAGGGATACATGCATTCCAATGTTTACACTCATATGTTTTTAGAAATCCTCTTTTAATAAGTTTTTAGTGCTCTAAAAAATAATCCTTGCCTTGTAATTCCTTATATTTTAAGCAATTGTGTGTATATGCTTTATACTAATACATGCAAAAATATGAATGAAAAAGCAATTAAAAAGAATGAAATCATTAAATCACACCATTTTAAATCAAGTTTCCTGTGTTTTCCATAGTGAAATTTCTATAAGTCAAACTACAATTTCTTCCCTTATTTATATCTATTATATGTAATTATGTGTAATTAAATTATTGATTATATCAAATAATTCCTATATTTGGCAAAAGTAAAATATTGATTCATATTTCTGTTGCACATGTGTTGATAGTTTCTATATTTATTAATTAAATAATGGGTGATATATTCTGTAGTTTAATTCTACTGTTTTCTCCAAATTGTAACCAAGTATCTACTTGCATATGTATATATGAATAATATGTAATTTCCTCACTGCTCTGAAATAACAGCCATAGTCTATTAAAAATGCCTACATATCATCAGGTTCCTAGTTTTGCTAGTTTCTTTTGCATTTGCAAAATACCTTTCAGATTCAGAGTTTACAAATAAGTGTGATGTTTTGTCAATGCAAGATCTATTCCACATATTTGTTGTTGCCTTAGAAATCTTTCTTAGAAATTCTCCATTTACTCTTCTCACTTAAGTTTGGAAATACTTTCAAGTCAAAAATAAAATGACCTGAGAGCCTTTATCATAGAGACTTTTAGTGCTGCCTGGACCCAATGCTCCTCTTCCTTTAGTGTCATGGGATGGGGGTGGTGTGTGGTCAGATTCCTGCTCCTTGGAGTTAGAGCTTTTTTACTATCTCTTACCAATCACCTTTGTCCAGAAATTAAATGAGTCATTTCTGGCTTGAGGCTAATAAGGTCATTGGTGAGCTCTCCCTTGTTTTCTCCCCCTATTGCAGTTCCTACATAAGACACAAGATCAACGACCAAACTGTTGGATCTCTGTACATAGGATGGCTTCCTTGGAGGGCGTACCAGACCCACATGATTGGCTTGAGGAAATATTAAACTTTTGTTATAGATAGTTTTACTAATTCTCCACTTGCACAGTGTTGTTGAAGAATAGACAAATATGACAATAGAAGATAAGAGAAAGTTTAGAAAAAAGAAAAAAAGTCTTTCCAAAAAAATGATGTTAGAACAACTAAATATTCAAATAAAGAAACAAAAACAGAAACAAATTAACAAAAAAACTTTGACTTTTGTATCATGCTAAGTATAAAAATTCCTTTGAAAATGATAGACCTAAATATAAACACTCAGATGGTAAGGTTTCTAGATAAAAACATATGAGAAAAATCTTCACAAACTTGAGGTAGGCAAGAATTTCTCAGATAGGATTAAAAGTTAACTAATTAATTCTGAAACTGACTTCACTGAAATGCTTTTTTTTTTTTTAAAGATTTATTTATTTATTTGACAGATAGAAGCACTAGTAGGCAGAGAGGCCAGCAGAGGGAGAAGCAGGCTCCCCGCTGAGCAGGGAGCCTGATGCGGGGCTCGATCCCAGGACCCTGGGATCATGACCTGAGCTGAAGGCAGCCGCTTAACTGACTGAGCCACCCAGGCGCCCCTGAAATCCTTTTTCTAAAGATACTGTTAAGAAAATGCAATGGCAAGTCAGAGAGGAAGAAAATAATTGCAATACATAGATCTTGTAAAGGACTTTTATTTAGGATATAAAAAAGAGCTCTTTAAACTCAGTCGTAAGACATAAGAATCTGGTAAAAATAGCAAGAGATTCTAACCTTTAAAAATAAATTTAAATCAGGGTGCCTGGTGGCACAGTTGGTTAAGTGTCCAACTCTTTATTTTGGCTCAAGTCATTATCTCAGGGTCATGAGATTGAGCCCCACATTGGGATCTACACTGGGCATGGAGCTTGCTCAAAATTCTCTCTCTCCCTATCCCTCTGCCCTCCCACCCACTTGCATGCTCACGCACTCTCTCAAAAAATAAATAATAAAGTATTAAAAAATAAAAATAAATTCAAATATATTTATATTGTTGAAAGACTACTCAACGATGTAAAAGAACAAATACTGATACATTCAACAATATAGACGAATCTCAAAAACATTATGTTGAATGAAGGAAGCAGGATTGTGTTTATATAAAATTCTAAGAAAACAAAGTAAGGGAAAGAAGCAGATAAGCTATTGTCTGAAGCAGAGGATGGAAGTGACTGACTTCAATTTGTAGGTAGCAACTTTTTGTGGTGATGGTTCCACGGGTGCTTGTATTTGTCAAAACCCATTGAGCTGTGCATTTAAAATGGTGTGCAGTTATAAAGATTACCATCAAAAGAAACATTTTATCTATCTTGTGATTAAGACCCATTTACTGAGGTGCCTGGGTGGCTCAGTCGTTAATCATCTGCCTTCAGCTCAGGTCATGATCCTAGGGTCCAGGAATCGAGCCCCTCATTGGGCTCCCTGCTCAGCAAGAAGCCTGCTTCTCCCTCTCGCACTCCCCCTGCTTGTTTTCCCTCTCTCTCTGTGTCTCTCTCTGTCAAATAAATAAATCTTAAAAAAAAAAGACCCATTTACTCCTCAAAATATCCTTTCTGCATGTATTTTTTCATGAATATTTCTTAGTCCAGTCATTAACACAGTGGTCAGTGTTTATGTCGTATCAGATAATGAGCTCTGTAACACATAATTGAATCCCTTTATTTCTGGAGGTTTGTTTTGTTCATCCAAGGTTTACTCTAAGGTTTTAAGTATCAAATATGAGCATTAGTTATTCCAGGAAAGAACACTAAAGACAGAAAAGAAACAATGACTTAAAGAATTTAGACATTAAAATTTAGTTTTCCTTTAGCAGGAGAAAGACAAAAGAAACTACTCTGTGGAATCCAGTACAGTACATAATCAAAAAGGAGACTTTATTCAATGAGAAAAATTCTGTTTTTTTAATAAAAAGTATTATTACTGAGAAATCTTAATATGTGTATTATACTTTAAATTATTTTATCATTGATCCTTAAAATGATAAAATGTTCTATTTAGAAAAGTATACTCCAAACATCTGAAATATTCAATTATTGAGAAGAACTTATTCTGAAACAGTGACATGTAAGTATAAAAATACATTTGAACATTTAAATATATTGTGGGAAATTTAATTTATCATGCATAAATACATTACTAAAATAATATTAACTTCTATATGTGAAATTAAGTTACCTATGTATGGTCAATTTACTCTTGAAAAATTAGAATCGCACAAATAACAGAAACGAAAAATTATGTGTTTCAGAAAACTAAGTATACCAGAAAAGTCAGGTGATTGAAATTATCTACTTTATTAAAATAATGGATGATTCATACACAATTAACCTTTTCAAACTAAATGACATGATCCAAAGATAGATGATGACAAGTGAAATGTTAAGCATAAACTCAGGTTTTTACCAGAACTCTCTTTGATGAATATGTAAAAAGAAATCTCATTAATTAGGAAGTAGGTCATATGAGCTCTTATTTGAAGATATATTGGTTTTCTCATCTGTGGTGAAGGACATACTCTCATGCTTCTATGCAGGGTCTACATTTTCTTAATAAGGAAAATTAGAGAAGCTGAAAGGGATGGCGATGACAAGTTACCCTGGAATTATTTCCTTTCAACCAGGTGATTCCATCTGGAACAGGTGGCAGGAAAATAGTGGATACTGGAGTGTTTAATTCCTTTAGGCATGTGGGGAAAATAAGTGAGAATCTTACTTATTTCTCATCTTAATATAATTCCTGTTCCTTGTGTTATTATTTAGGCCTGAGAGGGAAAGGCAAATTTGCTTTTCAAATATTTCCTGTCATCTGTTATTTCAGATAAGAAATGGAATCAGGAAAATAAATAAAGGACTGAGTTATTAGCTATTGTGTTTTTTTTTCATTTTATATGTAATCATCAGAGATTTGTCAGGTTTTTAATATTTCTTGTTTTATATTTTTAAGGTCCTAAATGTTGAACATTTCAGTCAATATTTAAAATTATTGACTTTAATTTCAGAATATAGTCATCGCTTTATTGAAGGAAATCATCCTTCAGAAAACTGAATGTTCTTGTGTTCTCCTATAACTCAGTTGTTTCCCTTAGTAGGAAGAAGCACCTTCCCACAGATGAAACATGAGATGAAAAATATTGAAACTCCCATTAAAAGGGCTAGTTTCCTTAGGACATGAAGTTTGAAGTCAATAGAGAATTATATTTATCTTCCTCCCTCCATCTTTTACATGGGAGCAGGGAGTTGCTTCTTTATAGAGCAAAATCCTGGCTCTACATAGTCCATTCTTAAAGGGACATGGCCTCATAAACGAGATCTTAACACCACACTAAGGCCTTCAATTATGGGATTCAAGAGTAGAATGAGTTGTTAAACAGCCATTTTCAGGGCACATGGGTGGCTTAGTCAGTTAAATGTCTTCCTTTGGCTCAAGTCATGATCCCCCTGGGATCAAGTCCTGCATCGGGCTCCTTGCTCAATAGGAAGCCTACTTCTCCCTCTTCCTGGGCAGCTCCCCCTGCTTGTGCTCTCTTACTCTTTCTCACTATCCCTGTCAAATAAATAAATAAAAAATAAAATCTTAAGAAAAAATAAACAGCCATTTGCCTTTTCTTCTGCTAAAAACCGATGACCTCATTCTCATGTATGTTGAAGGCTCATTAGAGGTAGAATAAATAGTCAATAACATATCTCATTTGTTTTATTAAAATAAAAAGGGAATAACAGTAATTTTTTAGTAATAAGTTCCAAGTAAATATTTTGGAAAGCCCGATTCATTTTTTATGTAATTTATTTCTCACAAGGTTTTTAAGGAGGATGCTAATACTTCTATTTCCTAGGAAACAGACTAGTTGTAGAAAAATTAAGAAATGAGGGTACAAATTGAATAAAAGCTCATAAGTGAAGGAAGTGGACTGTGGAGCACTGTCCACATGACTTGAAAAATCTTGTATTTTCTTTTTTTATTGTTTTTTGTTGTTGTTGTTTTAGGGTTAAACATTTTTTAATTTAAATTCAATTAGCCAACATATAGTACATCATAGTTTTTGATGTAGGTTCAATGATTCATTAGTTGTGTATAACACCCAGTGCTCATCACATCACGTGCCCTCCTTAATGCCCATTACTCATTTACCACATCCACCTACCAACCTCCCTTTCTGCAACCCTCAGTTTGTTTCCCAGAGTCAAGAGTCTCTCATGGGAAATACCTTGTATTTTCAAGTACATAACATTTGAAGCTATAAAGTATCATATTAAGATGATGCTAACCTCAACGGAGCTGTCCTCTGTACAGAGAAGTATCAGAGAAGATCCCAGAGAGGAAGTGAATTTCACTCATTCTCTGATCTTATGAAAACTGAACGAAATGAAGAAGAAAAGCCTTATTTACATAACCTAAGAAACAGGTCAAACACTTGAAACTACATTTAATAAGAAATTTGCAAAATCTCATATCAGGGGGGGCGGAGCAAGATGGCGGAGGAGTAGGAGACCTAGATTTCATCTGGTCTCAGGAATTCAGCTGAATAGGGATCAAACCATTCTGAACACCTACGAACTCAACAGGAGATCGAA
>NW_027397063.1:13074419-13131537 GCF_003265705.2 Callorhinus ursinus | reverse complement strand
AGAGCCAGAGGCAGTGCAGGGCTCCACCCCAGGCCCCGGAAATCACATGCAACCTGAGGGGAAGGCAGATGCCTATTAAGACACAGCCACCCAGGCACCCCTCAGCTCTGGTTTTAGATTGTCAAACCTATTTACACAGAAACTGAACATCTACTAACAACAGATCAACTAGGCTTTCCTTTTCTTTGCAGATTCTTCTTACATTATTGTGTTTATCCTACTGTGTTTACTTTTGTTTTTTTTTCTATGTGTCTTCCTTTTGCCTTTAGCTATACAAAAAGACCTAACCTGTCCTGATTTATATTTCATAATATTAAGTAATTAATTAATTATTTTTAAAGATGTTATTTGTTTATTTTTGAGAGAGAGCACAAGCAGAGGGAGCTGCAGGCAGAGGGAGAAGCAGGCTCCCTGCTGAGCAAGGAGCCCAGTGCAGGGCTCCATCCCAGAACCCTGGGATCATGACCTGAGCCAAAGACAGACACTTAACTGACTGAGCCACCCAGGAGTCCCAATATTAATTATTTAAAAGAAAATTTGCCCTAATTGTTTTCTTGGATAGAATTTGATAATGATACTTAATTAATTTTCTTTTAAAAAAAGATTTTATTTGGGTGCCTGGGTGACTCAGTTGGTTAAGCGACTGCCTTCGGCTCAGGTCATGATCCTGGAGTCCCGGTATCGAGTCCCGCATCGGGCTCCCTGCTCAGCAGTGAATCTGCTTCTCCCTTGGACTCTCCCCCCTCTCATGTTCTCTCTCTCTATCTCATTCTCTCTCTCAAATAAATAAATAAAATCTTAAAAAAAAGATTTTATTTATTTGAGAGAGAGAGAGAGCAAGCACAAGTGGGGGAGATACAGAAGGAGAGGGAGAATCAGACTCTGCTGAGCAGGGAGCAGGAGGAGGGGCTCCATCCCAAAACTCTGAGATCATGACCTGAGCCAAAGGCAGATGCTTAACTGACTGAGCCATCCAGGTGCGCCAATGCCCACTAAATTTTCTAATCTATGTTAATGGGATTAAGCCTGGGAAGCCAGTCAAGAATCTCATATGTTTTCTTTTGTTTTTGTATCTAATCTCACAATGATTATGTCAGCTATTTCACTTTGTTATACTAAGAGCCTACTCAATAAAATGTAGAATTATCCTATAAAATGAGTTGGCAGTCATAATGTTAGGTTGGGTTATCACAAGCCTTTCCCTTTATTTTTATATAAAATATTTATAACATTTTATAATTTTAAATTTTAAAAAGCTTTAAATATTATAACACAAATTTGACAAATGAAAATAACTAAATCTGTCTGAAAAATATTTTACACTAGAGCAGAGTAAAAATATTCCATCACGCTTTCTCTCTCTCTCTAAAATAAAAAAAAATAAATCATAATTTTTTTTTTTTAGGAAATCATGAAATTGAGCCCATGTAGGTCTCCAAGCTCAGGGGGTTCTGGTTGGGATTCTCTCTCTCTCCCTCTCTCTTTACCCCTCCCTCCTCTCTCTCTCTTTCTCTAAAAGAAATAAATAAATCTTTAAAAACCCATTATAAGTATATATTTCAATTCTGTATTTACTTAAAGCCTGTATTTTAAGTCGCACTTCTGTATATAATATGAGTCTACCTCCTGCTCCAAGTGTCCTACGACAGAGTCTTCCTATCACAATTCTCTGAGAGGTGTTGTATTTATCAGAGTGCATCTTTAGAGCTTTAGTGGTTTTAAATGATGAAATACATATGGAGAAGAATAGGAACTTGAAATTTGGAAAATGAAAGGGTTGAATTTAAAAAATCAAATGTAGACATCCAGTGAGGGTCTAGAAGACATGTGAACACCACAGAGTGAGGGGCTGGGGGAATCTGTGGGGCAGGAAGGGGTGAGGTGCTATAGCACTAAGAGTAAGAGGAGACGATGTGGCCACTTCAACCCAGTATAATAATGGCATTTTTCATGATTTCAAAGAAACACAGGTAAGAAACATGAAACTTTTTAATTTTTGTACTTAAATTCAATTAGCCAACATAGAGTAGCTACTTAGTTTCTGATGTAGACTTTTTTAAATGAATGCAATGAGAATAATATTTCTGCTATTATTAAACATTTTTATGTTCATTTCCATTTATAAAGCAGGTTCAGCCCCGTGATTTTCACCTAATTTTTTCCACAGGGCAGGAGAGGATAGCATAGGATTTCTATAGCTCTAAAGATAGGTATTGTTGGCAAAAGAAAAGTTTTGTTAAATCACTTTACTGCATATTCAACTAATCAAATATTAAACCTAGTACTGAAGTTCAAACCTCTCCATATTTATCTAGGAAACTCTGCTATGAACCATCTTGCATCCTTGTTGAATATTATCATGTCATCATTAAATTTTAAGAAAAAAAAAAAGAAAACAGCAATCTACTCAACCAATTTGGCCCAGGATATTATGAAGAGAAGAAAGTGTCATGATAACATGTGAAATGTCAAAGTCATATTTCTATGCATTTCCTGTGACTTCTCTGTATCACTACAGGTATCAGTGAATTAATTAGTTTATTTTTTTTTAAGATTTTATTTATTTATTTGACAGAGACACAGCGAGAGAGGAAACACAAGCAAGGGGAGTGTGAGAGGGAGAAGCAGGCTTCCCACTGAGGAGGGTGCCCGATGCAGGGCTAGATCCCAGGACCCTGGTATCATGACCTGACTGAAGGCAGACGCTTAACGACTGAGCCACCCAGGCAACCCTGAATTAATTGGTTTAACAGAAGGCAGGATCTTCATCTAAAATGAAGAGAAATATTTGAAAACAAGGGGACTTGTGTAAGTGTATGTGTGTATCAGTGTTTATTTGTGCTTACTTGTCTAAATGATTTGGTTTGGCACACTCCTTCCCATCTGAGTTTTTACATCATTGTTTCATTTGGGAAATGATTATCATTTTTTCTGCAAATATTCCTCTTCTACTTTTCTATTTTTGACTTTCTCTGATGTGAGTAATGATCACAACCTGGAAGGAAGCTACACAATTATAGCTAATTCTAACACACCAATTGACAAAAATACTCACAAAAAACAAAACAAAACAAAACAAAACAAAACAAAAAAACTGTTACAAGTTTCCAGAGAGATAACAACTGATTACCTAAAAAGAAGTATGAGGAACAAATATAGTAATGCTGAATACAAAAACAAACTAGAGTAATGTTTTAAATATATCACAGAAAATAAAATTAAACTCAGAATTATATATGTAGTTAAATGATTAAATAAATGACAATGAAAAAATTCGTTAAAAAATAATTAGAAAATTTACATAAAATTTTCTTTTGAGTAGATTTTAGAATATTATTTTAAAAAATAAACCTTGGAAGAAATCACTGTGATATGGGATGAAAGAGAAAGTAAAGTTCTTAGTGAAACGTTAAGGTTACCTTGATAAGATTTATCAGAGAAGGTGGAAGAGAGAGAGGGGAAAAAAAGGAAGAAGAATTTATCCATTAAATTAGAAATTCCAGAGGATCCCAATAATTGGCTACTGCCTCAGAGTACAATTTAAAGAAAGTAAGTGTGTGCGAAACAAAGTGTGTGCTTTCTTTTTTGAGTATATTTAGATATTAAGTTACTTTTTTTTAGGAAAATAAGCAATTAGGTCACTGGTTTTCTTTTAGAAAAATGCTGGACTAGACTTTTATTTAATGAGCTATTATTATACTATTCTGTAGGAGAAAAGGTTAACATGCAGGTTTTCTCCCCTGGAGATGGAAATAATTTCCTTCTGGTGGAACAATTATTTCAAAAGTTTATGGTTTATGGTCCTAAAAATCATGTTATGTAAATCAGAATTTCATATAATCAGGGAACCTATAAAAAATGATGACTTATGCTCCACTTTGCCATCCAAATATTGTGCAGAATTTCTCTTTAGCCAAGTCTAACCCAGAGCTGTGTAAGGAAGAAGATTCTGTGGAATATCTTTTAACTTACATAAGCTGATACCATCTGAGAAGTAAATTAATTAACTTCGTCTCATTCTCAAAAAACTGTACCTTAAAAAATTTTAATTCTAATATAACTTGTTCATTTTAAAGGAGGGGTACACTTTCTGCAATGTCAATAATATTTAATATTTAACTGTAGAACTGTGCTACTATTTATTAATTTAAAACATTTTTAACAAGTACCCTGTGCATTTTGAAGTGATTTATATTAATAATATGGACACTATTAGCTTTATTCATCTATATTCTATGGCTCAAAATAATTATCTCAATTAACCAAGTAGGATGTGAATAAACAGTATGCATCAAACACAATAATCAGCTAATTATATAGCATTTCAAACGAATAAAATGTTATTTGATATCATTAGTAATTAGGGAAATGCAATTTAAACCACAAGCTACTACTTCATATCTAGGAGAATGGCTATAATCAAAAAGACAAACAATAGCACATGTTGGTGAGTATGTGGAGAAACCAGAATCCTTATATGTTACGATAGGAGTGTAAAATGGTGCAACCATTATGAAAAATCGTTTATTGATTTCTCTAAAACCTAAATATAAAACTACAATATGATCTAGTAACTCCATTCCTAGGTGTCAGTCAAAGATAAATGAAAACATGCCTACAAAAAGACCTAAGTGAAACTGTTTATAGCAGCATTATTCATAATAGAGAAAAATTATAAATACAACAGAGAATAATTATACAAAATTAAATGTCTATCAACTGGTTGATGGTTAGACAATATATAGTGTATCCATAACATGAAACACTATTCAAAATAAAAAGGGAAATTACTGACAATGTTGCCTTACAGATGAATTTTGAAACACATTATGCTAAAAAAAGAAGTTAGACCTAAGACCACATATTCTATAAATTCATTTATAGGAACTATTCACAAAACAGTGAGTAGATTAGTGGTTGACTGGGTCTGGGGTAGAAGAAACAATTAACTGCAAATGGACAAGATAGGATGAAAATGTTCTGATATGGATATATGGTGGTGGTGTAATCACTCAGTAAACTTACTATAAATTCTTGAATGTTCACAAGAAATGGTTAATTGTGTAATATTTTAAAATACACCTCAGTAAACTTGTTTAAGAAAAGAATTTAAAAATTATGCTTGGAATATTTTCATGTTATAATTCCTTTTCCTCTCTGACAGCAGCCTACTTAAAGTGGAAATATTAAACTTCCAAGGAAATATGCAACCTTAGTGCTCTAATTAGCACTCATCTTTACACCTAGTAATTGCTACACCATTTATACACCATGTACACACACATAAATGGGAAAAAAAAAGAACAAACCCCCAACAATACCACAATACTGTTAGCAAAAATTGGCAACTTATAATGTATATAAATTGTATCTCTATAAAGATGGTAAAAATGCACCCAGAAAAATCTTCACATTCATTACCAGTTAAAATTTACAAGAAACTTTTAAAAATCAACAAGAAAAACAAAACAAAACAAAACATGTAGCTTAAAGGAAAATAGACAAAAAATATGAATAGACCTGTCATAGATGGAAAAATAAATGAACAGTTAATGAGTATATGAAGACATACTTAGCATGGCTAGAAATCAAAGAAATGCTTTTAACGATCCCATTTACAACTGCACACAAAATCATAAGATATCTAGGAATAAATCTAACCAAAGAGGCAAACAATCTGTACTCAGAAAACTATAAAATACTCATGAAAGAAATTGAGGAAGACACAAAGAAATGGAAAAACATTCAATGCTCATGGATTGGAAGAACAAATATTGTGAAGATGTCAATGCTACCTAGAGCAATCTACACATTTAATGCAATCCCTATCAAAATATCATCAACTTTTTTCAAAGAAATGGGACAAATAATCCTAAAATTTGAATGGAATCAGACAAGACCCCAAATAGCCAGAGGAATGTTGAAAAAGAAAGGCATAGCTGGTGACATCACAATTCGGGACTTCAAGTTCTATTACAAAGCTGTCATCATCAAGACAGTATGGTACTGGCACAAAAACAGACACATAGATCAATGGAACAGAATAGAGAGCCCACAAATGGATCTTCAACTCTATGGTCAACTAGTCTTCAACAAAGTAGGAAAGAATGTCCAATGGAAAAAAGTCTCTTCAACAAATGGTGTTGGGAAAATTGGACAACCACATGCAGAAGAATGAAACTGGACCATTTCCTTACACCACATAAAAAAATAGACTCAAATGGATGAAAGACCTAGATGTGAGACAGGAGTCCATCCAAATCCTAAAGGAGAACACAGGCAGCAACCTCTTCGACCTCAGCCACAGCAACTTCTTCCTAGGAACATCACCAAAGGTAAGGGAAGCAAGAGCAAAAATGAACTATTGGGATTTCATCAAGATAAAAAGCTTTTGCATAGCAAAAGAAATAGTCAACAAAAACAAAAGACAACCGACAGAATGGGAGAAGATAGTTGCAAATGACATAGCAGATAAAGGGCTAGTATCCAAAATCTATAAAGAACTTATCAAACTCAACATTCAAAGAACAAATATTCCAATCAAGAAATGGGCAGAAGACGTGAACGGACATTTTTGCAAAGAAGACATCCAAATGGCCAACAGACACATGCAAAAGTGGTCAACATCACTCGGCATCAGGGAAATCCAAATCAAAACCTCAAATAGATACCACCTCACACCAGTCAGAATGGCTAAAATTAACAAGTCAGGAAACGATAGATGTGGGCAAGGATGCAGAGAAAGGGGAACCCTCCTACACTGTCGGTGGGAATGCAAACTGTTGCAGCCACTCTGGAAAACAGTATGGAGGTTCCTCAAAAAGTTGAAAATAGAGCTACCATACGACCCAGCAAATGCCCTACTGGGTATTTACCCAAAGATACAAATGTAGTGATCCGAAGGGGTACGTGCACCCAGATGTTTATAGCAGCAATGTCCACAATAGCCAAACTATGGAAAGAGCCAAGATGTCCATCAATAGATGAATGGGTAAAGAAGATGTGGTGTATATATATACAATGGAATATTATGCAGCCAGCCATCAAAAAACAAAAAAACAAAAAACACGAAATCTTGCCATTTGCAATGACGTGGATGGAACTAGAGGGTATTATGCTAAGCAAAATAAGTCAATCAGAGAAAAACATGTATCATATGATCTCACTGATATGGGGAATTCTTAATCTCAGGAAACAAACAGGGTTGCTGGAGCGTTGGGGGATGGGAGGGATGGGGTGGCTGGGTGATGGACATTGGGGAGGGTATGTGCTATGGTGAGCCCTGTGAAATGTGTAAGACTGATGAATCATAGACCTGAACCTTTGAAAAAAATAATACATTATATGTTAAAAAGAAAAAAAAAGAAGAAGAAGAAGATGGTAGGAGGGGAAGAATGAAGGGGGGGAAATCGGAGGGGAAGATGAACCATGGGAGACTATGGACCCTGAGAAACAAACTGAGGGTTCTAGAGGGAAGGGGGTGGGAGGATGCGTTAGCCAGGTGATGGATATTAAAGAGGGCAGGTATTGAATGGAGCACTGGGTATTAAATGCAAACAATGAATCATGGAACAGTACATCAGAAACTAATGATGTAAAGTATGGTGATTAGCATAACATAATAAAATTTAAAAAAATTTTAAAAAGCGAGATTAAAGTTTATAATGATCAGATTGGCAAAATTAAAATATATTATGTGATAACAGGGAGTGTTAACAAAAATATGAGAAAGAGAGCCTTGATTATCTTAGGACGGTATAATGTACCCATTACATATAAAGTAATAACAAAGAACTTAGATAAATTATGAATTAATATAACAGCTATATCATTAATTCTGAGCATGGATGTTAATCATGGTATTGTTTGTGGTTTGTGGAGAACTGAAGCTACCTCAAAGATTATCACAGTGGGAAAGCAAAAGTGAAATATAGTGAATCCACATTGAATCTATGAACTATGCAGAATTTAAGTGCAATAAGTCTATAAACACAGATAAACATAAGTCACTGCCCAAAACCTGAAAGGAAGTAAAGTCTATAGCACAAATTCATTTATATAAATCAAATTACCTGCTCATAGTAAATACTACTTGTTTCATTTGACTAACTTTCCAATTCAATTATATACATATTAAAACATGTTAGAATATTACCTATATGATGGAAGATGGGAAATAAGAGAGGAGAAAGGGCTTAGGAAGCAGTAACTAAAGTAACTAGTTTGTATTAATTAAGTAATTAATTTGCTGTTGCTCTAATAAAAAGTACCAGCTTTAAACAATGCCCACATATCATCGCTTAAGAAATTCAGGAGGTCTGGCAGGTTCTTACAAGATGTCGGGTGGGATCTGCTTAGGGTCTCAAATGCTGGTATCAAAATGTCTGCAGGGAACATGCCTGCCAGAGTATCTAGGATGGAGGTCTTGACTTCCTTGTTGACTCTTGGCTGGGGGTTGTTCTCAGCATCTCCAGGCTGGGGCTGCATTCCCTGGTTCTGTTTCTCCAACTTTGCAGCCTGCAACCACAAGCTAGTTTGTCTCATGCTTCTAGAATCGCTCTGATTTCCTCTTCTGCCTCATTTCTGTCCTTTCCTTGTCTACATGTGTCTGACTCCAGTAAGAAGAAATTCTCTGCTTTTAAGGGATGGAATGATTAGATTAGGCACCTTTGACAATTCAAGGCAATCTCCCTATTTTAAGGTTAAAACCTTATTTCTACCAGCAAAGTTGCTTCACAGCATACCTAGACTAGTGTTTTATTGAATAACCAGAGGACGAGAATCTTGGGGGACATCTTTAGAATTCTGCCTATAAGTGTAACTAATGAAATAAATGGAGAGAATGCTTGCAGAAACCATTGTTGAGAGTGCACCATGGTCCAAAATTCAATAAAACAGACTAAAACTCTTCACATTTTATCTGGATGTTTTAAAATTTTAAGGTTCATTTTCATATTATAAGTAAAATATATTTTATTTTAAATATATAAAATTTTGAGTGAAACTTGGAAAATATAGAAAACTACATGAATAGAATGTAAAGTCTCTTATAATCCCATTACTCAGAGATCATAGTTATCTCAGTGAGTTTACTGACCTATCACTTATGTCTTTCTCTCAAGGTCTCTCTCTCTGTTTCCTGCTCACTCTTTTTTTTTCTTTAAATTTTTTATTGTTATGTTAATCACCATATATTACATCATTAGTTTTTGATGTAGTGTTCCATGATTCATTGTTTGTGCATAACACCCAGTGCTCCACGCAGAACGTGCCCTCTTTAATACCCATCACCAGGCTAACCCATCCCCCACCCCCTCCCCTCTAGAACCCTCAGTTTGTTTCTCAGAGTCCATCGTCTCTCATGGTTCGTCTCCCCCTCCGATTTACTCCCCTTCATTCTTCCCCTCTTGTTATCTTCTTTTTTTTTTCTTAACATATATTGCATTATTTGTTTCAGAGGTACAGATCTGTGATTCATCAGTCTTGCACAATTCACAGCGCTCACCATAACACATACCCTCCCCAATGTCTATCACCCAGCCACCCCACCCCTCCCAACCCCCCACCACTCCAGCAACCTGCTCACTCTTTATCTTCAGTCTCTGTCTCGCTCTTGCTCTCTTACGCTTTCTCTCTTCTCTCCATCTATATACATATAGAGACAGACACAATTTGGTTTCCTGAATTTTCAGCATATCAGAAATTCTTCTCATGACAGTAGCTAATCCTTCATCTTTTTTGGAAAGCACAAAACACTTCATTGTATGACTAGACAACAAATCTTTAATACTTCTGATTTAGCATTTTTATGTTATCCATTGTCTTTGTACCTCCTTCATAGCAAGCCTTTCATACATATACAAAATTTTAAAAAGTACCCCTACAATGCTTTTTCATTTTATACTCAACAAACAATCCTGGATATCCCCCCCATTATTGCTCATCTAATATAAACAGTACCTCTTTCATTTTCATTGTAATTCTTTATTTACTCACTGGAATGCTTGATATGTTCAAACTCTTGTTTTGAATTGTTGTATATAGGATTTTTCATATTTATGTGCTTTTTTTTACATATAAGTTTCTTTTGATCTTTAGCTGAGTAATACCTTAGATCTGTGATAGATATAAAGCTTCTCTTAATTTACACATCAAATTAATGATATATGAAATGATTTTTTATTTTGCCTGGAGTTTTCACAGTTTTATAATGCTACCTATTCCCCACAATATAAAAACTTAGTAACTGTCTCAAAATGCATACAGACTTTTGCTTGTTTTATCTTTTGTTCTTTGGACATATTATAATATACAAATTTACTATTTTGTCAAATAAAAATTATGAGCTAAGTAGCATTTAAAAGCTACTTGCTTCATAAACTAATTTAATATCTATTCCATAAAGTTTTAATACTTCAGTGGAAAAGCAATCAGAGATAAAGTATTGGAATGATAAGCGATGCACTGGAATCTGTCAGATCTGAGCAGATTGCTCATGTATCATTTACTCTTAGAAACAAATTACCGTCTGTAGGCCTTATTGGCTTATCTAAAAAAGAAATGATGTTAGATTTTCCAATTGTTTAAATGAGTTACATATTACATATTAATTAAAATTATGTCAGTGCATAGTACATATTGGAAATGAAATAGTGGTTTTCTTTATATATATATATATATAAAGATACATATGTATCTTTATGTATATATATATATATATACATAGATACATATGTATATATATATATATATATAGATACATATGTATCTATATATCATATGTATTGTATAAACGCATTTAAATCTCTTTTATTCAAAGGAAATCTCCAGCAAAAACCCTGGTATGTGACTAGGTAAGACTGTCAAATCAACAAAGACAACACTAATCAGCATATCCTACATTGGATTGCAGCACTGTCCAAAATATTTGAAAAAATGCATTAGTGACAAATTGCCTGATATTTGAATGAGCATAAAAGGCCCTTTAACCTCTATTGATTTCCTCTTTACACATATAGAAAATACTAGTGTTTTTTTGGTCACTTCATATGCAACATGTCCCCTTACACTATGCTGTACTCTGTGCTTTTTCTGTGGGACCATTCCATTCAGAAGCAAAGAGCACCATGATTCCAATCTGTGTGTATTTACTAACCTTTCCCTGAGCTTTGCGTGCATTGGATATTGTGGAGTTTTTAGATCACACTCAGTGCACAAAAGAGAGAATTCAAGCAAATTATTGCTATTCTACAGTTTTGTTTGTGGAATTCAAAATTACTCAAATTTAAAATAAATTAATGGACTATGGGAGGAAAACTGTAATTGAATAAAATAAAATATAGATATACTTTTGGCCTGAACTTGGCATCCTGATTTAGTATGCAGTACAGTAAATTAATAGTTTCTAAATTAAATTTTGTCTAATAGTTTTGGAAACGTGTTTGTTTATAAATAACATGTGTGTACTTTTTCAAGATTATTTCCCACTTGTCTTGATTCCCTAATAACATTTTTCTAATATTTGTAAAGTCTTTTTATTGTTTTTAAAAGAATATGTATTATAACATTAATAAATTGATATACCATTGCTTATGCGCACATTATGGAATCATTATATTGGTAAATTGCCAAAAATGCATTTATATTCATATATATTCTGTTCATATTTATATATTGGAAACTCTTTTAGTATACATATTTTCAACAAGAATTTTCTTAAAAGAGTCTTCCTAAGCAAGATATTTTAATCTTATGAAATTGGTATTTTACATAAAGGTATCCTTCTGATATAGCCATAATTCTAGGTTATAGCATTCCACCTTTGATGTAACTTTAAAGAAGAGACCATTCTGTGACAAAAATAAAATCCTTGAAAATGCTTCATTAATTTGTTCCTTTGAGGTCATTTATATTTTCAGTTTATACAATGGGGGTTATCTTTTAAGCACAATGTCTTATAACACCTCCTGCAAGATTGACCTAATTCAAATCTGGAAGACAGTTTTCTTTAAGATGCCAAATGAGACTTTAACCTTGACCCAGGACAGTTGCCCATTATTTCAAGTCTGACTGTTAGAGCCTGTACACAGTACTAACTTCATGTTGTGACAAGGTTTTCATGCTCCATTACTGAGAATGGATAATACATGAATATAAATCTTAAGTAAAAACAAAACTACAAATTTGCTATTATATACCTTACTTCATAAATTATGTCATGAAACAGCTATTTCAAATAAACATCAATCACCTGTGAATTGTGGAATATTATATTTATTACCTATCTTGGATAGTAAGTGGTGAGATTAATGAACAAAGATCTATAAAGTATAATAATAATAATAAGAGTGTCCACAAACAACTTACTTGTATAAATATTAACTTTTATATTTATGTCAGTGAATTATAGGAATAATGCAAAATAATTTTTTCTGAGTCCTCTCACATAATAAGTCCTAATCTATGTATTTTTCACATGATGTATTAATTCACAATAACCCTGTAGAATAAGCATTTTTCCTATTTTACAAATTAATAAATAACATACCCGAAGGAGGGAGAGACTCACTGATGGTGTGTACAAACCTATCTGAAAGAGACGTTTTTAGACAGATTTTCCTGACCTGTTTCCACCCCAGTCCATCACCTCTTTTACAACAAAAGTAGTCTGCAGGCTGTGGTAGCTGTTTCTTTTGTCCCATTTTGGGGTAGAGAAGATGGATGTGATGAAGCCACTAATTCAGGACTTAATTCCCTCTTATGTTGTGGTTTTCTGCCCCTGCACCAGAGTATGATATAGCTTCTAAAAGTTCCAGCTCTGAGCTGGGAAGAGTCTCTGTGACTGTAATCATATTGTGACAACACTCGGAATCTAAATTGGACTTGTTCTATTCTTGCCACTTGGTTTATTTTTTAGCCATTTAATGGGTACATTTTAGAGTCTTCCATTTTGTGTGGAATTAGATCCTCCCCTTCAAATGCTGTAATTAACATCACTTAAAGCAAAACTTGAATAAAATATTGAAATTTCAAAAAAAATAAATAATAAATAAATAAATAAATAAATAAATAAATAAATAAATATCAGAGACCTAGCTGTCATATACAAATAAGAGCAAGTAATAATGATGTTGATCACCTGCCCTAGAATGATTTTAATACTCCTCCAGTGTTTCCCCAGTCTTGAAAGCTGTGCATAATAATACTGAAAAGTTCTTTATTTTAGGGTCTTATGAAAACAAACAAAAATTAATTGGCAATAAAGGACTTTAAAACCAGAACGAGAACTCTACAATTATAACTCTGAGTTTACTTAGTCAAAGCAATTGCAAATCATATACAGTAACTTCCAAATCAAAGCATAAGGCAGTCAATAAATTATAATGAGAACCCTTATAATTAATTTAGTTTTACTTGGATTTGCCAATTGTATAACATGTAGCATGTATATCATACCCAGTGGCTTCTCAATCAGATCATATAATCAGATCAATAATATGGCATGTAAAGGTAAAAAATTATCACATAAATTTGATCATGTTTATTGGAAAATATTTTCTAATTAGAATTTAAGTTTGAATTTTAAATTTAATAATTACATAAAAAATTGTCAGTACAAAGAATAAATTTCACCCAATTACAAAGTCTTATGCAATAAAGAATTTATTCCTAACTCATTATTTTTTATTCTGCTAGCTTTTTCTGCCTCTAACCCAAGAAGGCTCTTTAACACACTATCATATAAAACAAAATAAACAAACAAAAATTTGACTTTTCAAAAAAGAAAAATGTTAGACTGCTTATTACTTAAGCAATAATTGAGAAAAATTCATTATGATTAATTTATGAGTGAGCCGATTTTGGTGGTATTGAATTTTCTCATCTTTAGTAATTCCATTCCATTCTACTCAATTAATTTGGATCTGAAATCTTTTTAAAAGCATATTTATTAACATTCTACCTGTGAATACTTCACCTTGGAATAGGAAATGTAACCAAGTAACAGGATATGTATGGAAATGACTTAGGGAATACAGTTCATGAACATCTCCTAATAAAAAATGGGAAAAGCAAAAAGAACATCTCTCTAGATATTCAGGTATAGCACATATTGTTTTGTTTTGATTATATGCATCAGGGATAATATTTTAATAGTTATTGAGCTCTTGGAATTGGAATTTTTGTTTCCATCTCTAAAATAGAGTTTATATGCATGATAAAACACTTACTTCAAAAGTAACTGATCCATCCCCACCCTTTTCTTCATAGTGTTTCGGATACTTTTGATCAAGGAGATTGCTGAGAGGGATCAAAGAGGGGAAAATCTTTTTCTGATGGATAAGATTATGTGTTGTAGGGATAAGGTGGTGGTGATGGAGATGGCACAGAATGGTGACTACATGATCCAGGAGGACCCACTAGCAGCACGTTTGTCATCAGCTATAACTGATCAAATCACAGAAATATTTTGACATTGTATCAGAATGGAGACAAGCGATGAGAGGCAGTTGGTATCACTTCCAACACTGATTACTAAAACAAATGGAATTAATGGATCTGTTTCCTTTACTAAATATCCAGTGAGTGAATAATTAGAAGCATCTATATCAATGGTAATGCAGATAATCTGTCTCCTCCAATAAAAATATCTTGTTTCTTCCAAACCTTATACATCTTTTTAATATAGGAATTACTCTATGATGATATTCATGGGAGGTATTGATTAGTATACTCATTTTTTAATGCTTCCTTTTTATAAAAACATTTATTTATTTTAGAGAGAGGGGGAGGGACAGAAGGAGAGAATCTCAAGCAGACTGCCTGCCAAGTGTGAAGCCTAAGGGGAGACTCCATCTCAGGACCCTGAGATCATGACCTGAGCCAAAACCAAGAGTCAGTTCCTTAACCAACTGAGCCATCCAGGCACCCTTAATGCTTCCTTTTAACTTTTTTTTTTTTTCTGGTGCTTTTGCTGCCATTAAGCTGCGTATTTCTATGTATGTCTGTGCATGCATGTTTTCACAGGTATGTAACTTGATACTCTGCCCCATAGCTGGCTTGAATTCACAGTAACACAAAGTAGCTGCCAACTGCTTAGAACTCTTATCAACAATGTCATGTGACTATGCATTTGAAGTTATTATTTTCTATTGTATGGCCCCTGAGCATATTCTAGCATTGAGAGCACCCCAGAGTAACGATGCTTTCTACTGACAAGCTATTGCCTGTTTCCGGCTGTACTTGCTAGCTTGATTTCTCTCCCTGCATTCTTTGATGATCTCATATGTTTGCTGAACAGTTGGCCTCCAGGAGATGGATGATAGTCAAATGACTTTTGGAATTGACTAACATGGACATAAGTCTTCCCACATTGATGCCAACCAGATTAGTTCTGTATCATTAATGATGATATTTACATGTTCATTGTGATAGACTCTGGCTACAAATTATTTTCTAATTCTCATTGAGAGATGAGGTCTAATTTCCTTACCCATTACCCTATTCTGGCCTTAGTAACTGCTTGACCAATTATGTGGTAAAAGTGAATTCTGGGGCATCCCAGAGTAAGTCACACAAAAACTTGAAGCTACTGTCTAGACCCCTAAAAAGACTGAATTTATGAGCCATGAACAATCATGTAAGTTCAACTAACTTAATAGGGAGACTCCCTCGAGAGTTTTTGAGTTGTCACAGACAAGGAGAGGGGCCTAGCTGAGCCCAGACTTCCAGGCTATTCTGTCAAAGTGCTGGGTAGTTAAGGGAAGTGGTTTCAGATAATGCAAGTGATCTTTAGTTGGAAGAATTTCCTAGCAAGGTCCTGCCTGAATTATTTCCAGGAATACATGAGATATAATAAAGTGTTTTTAAGTTTTGCTACTATTTATGACCTAAATGGACATAATACCCATTCTATACTTGCTGAAGGTTAACTCTTCTCCAATATTCAAATCTTTATGCCTGCTCAAAATTTGAATGTTTATATTTTTACTGTCTTCATTCCTTAAAATTTAAATATTTGACTTTATTTTTCCAGTTGCTTGGAGCCCACATCTCTTCTTGTCAGCCATACACATTCTGTCAAAGAACTTGGACAAATCATCTGAGAACTGAACCAGACTCAAACATGGATGTGTTCTTGGAATTAACCTAATATTTTTATTTCTTTCTGCCTGAAGGAATTTCATTCTTAATGACAAGCACTGATAATTGAATGATGGAAGACATGATACTTTCCAGAGATTATAGCTGTCCACTTATATATATTCACTTATTGTATTTTTCAGGATACTTATTGGATATTATTGAAAACAAAAGCCTAAGTGTTCTCCCCTGTTGCTTCAGAGTTCTGTTTACTTTCACCTTGTAAGATTCTCATATATATGTGTGTGTGTATTCACATACTTACATGTATACTTATGCACAATTTACACACACTCCTCAAGGATACAGATGATCCAATTTGTACACTTAAAATTCCATGAAATGGTACACTTAAACTTCCATGGATAGAGGTGATCCAAATTGTACACTTAAAATTCCATGGAAAAATGAGGAAGACCATGATGGTTAATTTCACGTGTCAGTTTGAGTAGCCATGTGTGCCAAGATTAAACATTATTTCTGGGTGTGTCTATGAAGATGTTGCCAGATGGGAGTAGCATCTGAATCAGTGGTTTCAGTAAAGTAGATGACCCCCCCCAGTGCAGATGGAAATCATCCAGTCCATTGAGGGCCTAATAGAACAAAAAACAGTAGAAGGAGGAATTTATCCTCTGTTTCTTCCTGTCTGTTGTTGATCTGGAACATCAATTTCCTGCTCTTGTGCTAGGATTTAGGTCCTCAGCTGCCCCTGTTCTCAGGCCTTTGAACTCAGACTAGAATTACTTCAATATTTTCGTGGGTCTCCAACTTGGAGAAGTTAGATCGTGGGACTTCAAAGCCTCTATAATCATGTAAGTCAATTCCTCATAATAAATCTCCATATAGGGCGCCTGGGTGGCTCAGTCGTTAAGCGTCTGCCTTCGGCTCAGGTCATGATCCCAGGATCGTGGGATCGAGCCCCGCATCGGGCTCCCTGCTCCGCGGGAAGCCTGCTTCTCCCTCTCCCACTCCCCCTGCTTGTGTTCCTGCTCTCGCTGTGTCTCTCTCTGTCAAATAAATAAATAAAATCTTTTAAATCAATCAATCAATCAATCAATCAATCAATCAATCACCATATATGTCCTATTGGTTCTAGTTCTCTGGAGAACCCTGACCGAGGCAAATACCTCTGAATTTAAATGTAGCAAATGATACTTATATATTAGGACTACAAAGACCAAACTTCAGAGATAAGACCAGGAAAGGTAGTGTATATATTTGAGAATAAAATGGGCATAGAAGCACAACACGAAGATATTAATTTGAGATCACCATACAGAAAAAGAAATATCAGGAAAATTCTGTAATCTCTCAAGAATCACACTTAAACATATGCACACACACACACACACACGTTTCACAGAACACCAAAAAGAGAAAAAAGTGAACACTGCTGACATGCTAAGCTATAATGGAAAGAGCAGAAGTTAAGGAGTCAGATGAAATTAACTAGCTAACTGTGCCCTTTACTTGGTATGTAATACGGCACACTTAATGTTACCTTTTTATATGTCTTTTCCATCTCTTGGAAATATAATATTTATAACAAGTTTATTGAGTTATGAAAAGGATTAAGTATGTGTAAAATTGTCTCTTTGATTTATATTAATTAAGTGTGAATTTATTAGTAATTCCTTCTATGTGCCTGGCATGAGAAAAGACAGCAGGGGACCAGAAAGGCATGATTCCTGCCTCAAAACAGTGTATAATCCATGCTTATGAGTTATAAGAATTAATGCTGCTTCATTTCCAGTCTTAAATCTTTTTAAGTATTTTATTCAGGAAAAATGAGTTATGCAATTAAATCTCATTTATCCCTTAAAATATGAAGGATGGGATTTTATCTATTTTATAAAGTTGTTATAAGTCAGCCAATATCTTTTACCTTACACTTTCATAAAGACAGATCTAGTTTACTTTTTGTTTCTTATGAGTCAAAGTAATTTTTAAAATTTGAAGATATACAGAAAGTGTATTTTGTATATATTCTTATTTAAATTTCAAAATAGGCTCTTATGACAAAGGATATCTCCTGGTATCTGAAATTTTTCCCTGCCAGATTTGATTTAGTTTATGTGACTCAGTTTTATGGTTTCCCAGTGTGGACTAGAAATCATTTTCAAAGTCAGAGTAACTATTTCTAACTAATTCTGTCATTCATCATCATTTTAAGTCTCTCTTGAGTAAACTGCAATTTGTAACAAATTGTACAATATGGTTTGGGGATGTGTCCTATTGTCTAGAGGAGGGTAAAACACAGACTGTCAAACTCTATTCAATTAGGATTTTGTGTAGGCTATGAGTTACAATAAAACCATAAAATAAAATTCTGCAACTGACTTGAGATACAAATAAGAATTATCGGTATGGGCAGTTTGCCTAATATGCTTGTAGAGTTTCATACAAAAGCATGCTGATGCTTGTAGAGTTTCATACAAAAATACAAACTTCACCTGGAAATCTAATATTTTAAGTTTATTTAATACTGTAGATTTCTATCTAGGGTAAACATAAGAAATAATTTGATCCTAGAATTAATCATTCGATTCAATGCGTTCAAAGTGCTTCATATGTATTTTTAATTGTTTTATAGTTATGTTAATCACCATACATTACATCATTAGATTTTGATGTAGTGTTCATATGTATTTTAAATTATTTTTTTCTTGTAGGGTATACTAGAGTTAATGCGGCATTTTTATTTTTACTTAGTTTTTTAAAAATTATAAATATTACATATGTAAGACTGCTCCCTTTAATTTTAATGAAGTAAGATGGCCTCTTCTTTTTTTAAGCTCTTTTTTTAAATTTTATTTATTTTTATTTATTTGACACACAGAGAGAGAAGTAGTGAGAGAGAGAGCACAAGCGGGGGGAGCAGCGGACAGGCAGAGAGAGAGGGAGAAACTGACTCACTGTTGAGCAGGGACCCCGATGCGGGGCTCAATCCCACGACCCTGATATCATGACTTGAGCCGAAGGCAGACACTTAACCAAGTGAGCCACCCAGGTGCCCCAAGATTGCCTTTTCTGATTAAAAAGGATTAGTTTGAGAGTAGAACTTTATCACCTCCAATAATTATGACAAGACCTAGTAAATAATAAAAATATCATCTGTTTTCAAAAAATAAAGAGCTTTATAAGGATCAGGACCTAGAAATGTTATGGACATAGAGATGGGGTTCTCTAAAAAGTTGAGTTGAATTCAGCACATTTCCCTTAGTGGTATTGCCAGACCTGTGTTTGTATTAGAGGCTGGGAATGCACACTGGGTCTCCCTATGTTTTCGTTGAGGGAGAGAAGAACTTTTGGCAGTCTCATTAAAAAGGAGTGACAAAACTGAACACTTAATGTGCCTAAATAATCAACCAAATCCTTTCTCTGTTCCTGCCTCAAGGATTTGTTAAATTCTGAAACTGTGCCAGGTAGGATTCTAAAAATTTAAGCACAAAAATAAGTACTAAAGGGAGTTTTTCAGACTAGAGATAAAAAGAGTCCTTTTATAATGTCAAAATGATCAACCCAACAGTAAGATATGACACTCCAAAGTCTATAAATACCCAACAATACAGTTTAAAAACACCTCTAGCAAAATTTGACACAATTAAAAAGAGATACCGGCAAATCCATAATCAGAGAGGAAAACATTAACACACCTTTCTCACTAGCTAAGAAAACAAGGAGACCAAAGTATCAGTAAGTGTATAGTAGATCTGACCTTATTATCAAACTGAGCAAATTGATATGTATCTATGTACATGCATACACACATGCACACAATGCTTTTGTAGCTCTATACACAATAATGAAAGAATTCAGATTCTTTAAAAATGTAATGGAAACACTTATCAAACAAATACCAACGTCTATTACATAGTGGCCACAAACCTGCAATGAAATATTCTTATTGTTTTCTCTGACCTCATTGAAATTAAGCTAGAAAACAAAATACAGAATATGCAAAATAAACAGTAGACTTCATTAAGCATGGTGGGCTAAATTGTGTCCTCACAAAATTCATGTATTTATGTCCCAAGCCCAGAACCTCAGAATGTAACTACATTTGAAGATAAAGCCATTAAAGGGATAATTCAGTTTAAATGAGGTCACATGGGTATGTCATATGGGTATGACTGTATTTGAAAATTGGGCATTGAAAGAGGTAAGTTAAATAAAATAAGGCTAATAGAATGGGGCCCTAATCTTTTGGGCCTGTATCTAAACTGACTGGGTCCTCCGAAGAAACCAGCCAGCGGGGACCTTGATTTTGGACTTCCAGCTTCCAGAAGTTGTGAGAAAATAAAATTTTGTCGTTTGACATACCCAGTCTGTAGTAATTTGTTAGGGCATTGCTGGCAAATGAAAACAATAAGATTCTTAATCAAAGAAGAAACAATAACAAAATTAAAACAAATAGTAACAAAATTGCCATAAAATGTTCCAATGCCAGAATTATTGGGATCCCTGAGGGGGTTTAGAGAGAGAGAGGACTAGAAGTTATATTTGAGCAAATCATAGCTGGGAACTTCCCTAATCTGGGGAGGAAAACAAGAATTCATGTCCTAGAGGCAGAGAGGACCCCTCCCAAGATCAATAAAAATAGAACAACACCCTGGCATATAATAGTGAAACTAGCAAATCTTTGAGCCAAGGAAGTTATCCTGAGAGCAGCTAGGGGGAGGAGATTTCCTATGTACAGAGGGAGGAACATTAGAATAAGCCAAAAAAGGGCTGGCGAGACATATTTAGGGTACTAAATGAAAAGAACATGCAGCCAAGAATACTTTACCCGTCAAGGCTGTCATTCAGAATGGATGGAGAGACAAGGAGTTTCCAGGACTGGCAGAAACTGAAAAAATATGTGACTACCAAGCTGGGTCTGCAAGAAATATTAAGGGGGGGTTCTATAAAAGAAGAAAGACCCAAGAGTAATATAGACCAGAAATTTACATAGACAATCTATAGAAATAGGGACTTCAGCCCACACTATACACAAAATAAATTTAGGTAGAATATAGACCTAATTATGAAATGTAAATGATAAAACTTGAGAAAAAATAAAAATAGGGTAACTTCACAATCTTGGGGTAGATTATTTTTAATGAGACATAGAAGAAGTAATGTACATAAAAAGCTTTTCAAAATGTTTCTCAAAACATATACTATGCGAATAAAATATCAAGGTACAGAATTGGGGAAAACAGAGTCTAGTTCTCAGTGAAAACAAACAAACAAAAATTTACAAAGTGAAAAAGGAAACAGGGAACTATGGTCCTTAAATGAAAAAAGCCAGTCACAAAAGAGCAAATACTATGTCATTCCACTATTTGAGGTAGATAGAGTACATAGAGTAGTCAGATTCATAGAGATAGAAAGTAGAGTGAGAAATTTTATTTATTTATTTATTTATTTATTTATTTTAAAGATTTTATTTATTTATTCATGAGAGACGGAGAGAGAGAGAGAGAAGCAGAGGGAGAAGCAGGCTCCCCGCTGAGCAGGGAGCCCGATGCGGGACTCGATCCCAGGACCCCAGGATCACGACCTGAGCCGAAGGCAGACGCTTAACCATCTGAGCCACCCAGGCGCCCAAGAGTGAGAAATTTTAGGGGCTGGGTGTGGAAGGCACCTGGGTGATAGTGTTTTATAATTTCAGGGGCAGAAAATGAGACCATTCTGGAGCTGAAGGGTGGTCATAGTTCCACAACAATGAGAAAGTACTTAATACCACTGAACTGTTCACTTAGAAAGGGTTAAAATGATACATTTTATGTTATGCATTTTAACCATAGGAAAAAAATCAACAGAGCAAACAAACATTAAACACACACAGCACATACACTCACACAATGACTCTCATTTGCTCTCTAATTAAAATCCAAACTCCTTTTGACATTCAAAGGAACAATACACCTCTCAGGTAATTTCATAATTCTGTCTTTCTTTTCCTATTCTCTGGGTCTGCTACTTGGGGATTTCTTTCTGTCTCATGGCCTTGGTTCACTGTTTTCTCTTCCTCAAACAGGATTTTTCTGGGTTTTCTTTTATTTGCCTTATTCTCAATCTTTAGTGCCAGATAAAATACCATTTATACAGGGAGACCACTCTGATCAATCCCATCTCCTACTTCCATAAACACACACCATTCTCCCACTTCATATAAAAAAAATCAATCAAACAAACAAAAAACAAAAACAAAAGCAAAAACCAGCATGTTTGGTATCGCCTAGCATGTTTTCTCAACAGTGTTTACCACAATGCAAACTGGTTTTCGTTCATTTCCTTTTTACTGATTTTTTCCTTCTCTGATCTGAATAATAGCATTGAGCCCTGGAATCTTGTTGATCCCCTTTAATGCAATATCTTTACACATAAAACTAGACAGTCACCTAAGCATATTTCAGAAAATGTGTTGCATAAATGACATTATTTGCTATAGGTTTTTATTATGTATCAAACCCCCACTTGTTTGTTTAAAAAATAAGCATATTCATTTCTTTGCTCTTGAAACTGAAAGATAAATTAATTTGTGTTTCTGTGTTTTATCTCATTTTAACTGACAAACTTTCAGTCATACATTTAAACAAGTTTGATCTAACTAGCATTAATCTATTAATATGACTAGTGAGGCCTTAAAATTAATGCTAGATTATATTTTAAAGAAAATCTGATTTAATGTACACATCTCCATAATACTAATCTATAAAAGGTCCTGAATGCTCAGAATATATATAAATAAATAATTTTACTTAGTGTATATTTTTTAATCATATGAAAATTGATTTTGTCTGTTTATAGATGTATATATACGATCTCATAAGACTACTTTTTCAGGAAGAAAAATGTAAAAGAATATCTTTTCAGAAAGGAAAAGAACAAAGAAACCACATTCCATGTTTGGCATTTTGAAATGGAATCAATCTGGCAATTCTGATATCAAGATTAGGGTCACAAACTCATGTGCCATCAGGGAACATGTACATTTCTTAAATCTATGAATGTATAGTTGATAAAATCAGATAACAGTAATGATTTAATTGTAGAGAACTGAAGATTATATAATTTATCTGAAGTTATTTCTGTTTATTATAAATATTCAGTTCACTAAGTAAAACATGTCTATAATACCTTCTATTACATCTATAAACCTACATGTATATATAAACAGAAAAATTAACAGATCTTACTATAGCTGCCACACGGTGAATGTACTACATAGCCTGTCATTTGGTGAATGGTAGGTATCAATTATTATAAATTGCAAGACTCACATCGGAAGAGTAAAGACACTTCAAAATTTGTTTTCAGCCTATCTTTAACTCATAATACATAAAGGCATTACTAAAACATGAAGTTTTATTATACCTGACATTCTAATAAGATGTTGCCCAAGTTCATGTTAATTTTTCCAACATAATAATTACTTAAATATCAAATATAAGAATAAAAATGATTACAGTAGCTTATTTTACTATCCCCAAACAGCACTTGGATACTACAGCATGTTGTCATTCTTGAGACACGTTGTTATATGAAGGTTATCTTATGAATGAGTATTTTTATGAGTCAATTTTCCAAATTTAAAATGATTTTTAACTTATTTAACTGACAAGTAGCCCATTTGTTTATCTTAGAAAGTAGTTTGCTTTTCTTTAATGCTTCTCAATTCATTTTTGTTCTCAAAATATTTCAAGAAAAATCAAATCTTGCCTCTTTATTCTGTCAAATCACTGAAGTTTATCCAAGTTCCAAATGCTTGTAATCAATCAAACTTCATCAAATGCTAAAAATGAGTTTTCAACACTGCTTATTTTCTCTCACAGATATTTGCTATAATAATGTTAAGAAAATATCTTCTAATTTTCCTTTAATATTAAAAAAACACTCCATAATTTTTTTATTGATCTATGTGAGATTTATAAAGAAGCTGTCTATCATATCTGGCAGACCAGAAGAAGGTTTAAATATCTCTTATACTGATATTTTAGAGGTTCCAGACATGATAAAGATTCATTGAGATTCTAACAAATACTGTGGTTTTAAAGAAAATAATTCAAACCCATAACAAGATTTGGGAACATCTATCTTGAGTTCCTAAACTATACATAATATTTAACAAATGATTAGCATAGTACAGCAATGGTTCCTACCTCAAGTACATCACTTACCAAATATTAAGATACGTACAAAATTAAGAATAGCACATGAAAATTTGAAGTAAAAGAGATCTATAATATATTCTCTTATATCTATATGCCTATACATCAAGATTAACAGAAAAAATATAGGGTATACACACATATAAAGTAAAATAGGTTTATAATATATTCTTTCTAAATATGGACATAGCGAGAGATCTAGATTAACGAAAAATTAAGGTTACATTATGAAAAGTCACAGTTAATTGATAATTAAGGTATTTAGTCTATTAATCAGGTAAAACTATCAAAACTACACAAAGCAAATAAATATGTTCTTGCAAAGGGACTTGATGAAGAGAAATTTTGGAAAAAGCATTTGGCTTTTATTTTTTTTTTATTATGTTATGTTAATCACCATACAACACATCATTAGTTTTTGATGTAGCGTTCCATGATTCATGGTTTGCACATAACACCCAGTGCTCCATTCGGTACGTGCCCTCTTTAATGCCCATCACCAGGCTAACCCATAAGGGTGTCACTACCCACTTTACTTCATAACTATTGAAATGGATTTTATGAAGTTACCAAGAACTTGAAGTATATACACCTTACCATTTGGAGAGCACCATGGAGTGATGCCTAACTCATGCTCAACACAACAATGGGGGTGGTTACTTTGGGGGGATTTGCACACTCAGAAGATGTGGGGCACCATCCATAGACCATAAGAGGTAGAGAGTCCGTTTAGGCATTTTAAGAGGAGTCCTAGAGAACCACAAGGAAAGGTGAGGAGATTTCAAAAGTGAAGGTCTATGTGGAAAGGATAATGGTGATGCTGGGGATAGGTGATTGATTTCATCACAGAAATTGTGATGGTGGGAGCAGAGCACAGGAATCTCTGAAGAGCATCTCCAGGAGTTCACGAGAAAGTGTAAGTTTTAGGCATCTGCCAGTGACAAGTATGAACTAGATTACACAATCACCCATCATACACTGGGAAAGAATGTTCCTGCTCCCCTCTTCAAACCTTTCTCAACCTTTAACACACCAAAATAATATAGGATTTTTTTACTCACCTTAAGTGACAAGTCTTAATCTCAATTTAAGGAATAAGAGTTCCAGTCAAAATTAGTAACTCATATTCCAATCACTCTTCAAAAATAACAATTCTTTCCCTCTAGATAGCCTGCTAATCCTCCATTGTCTCCTGCTGCCAAAATTTGTGCTGGTACCCCAATAATTTCATTGTTCTTGGCTGCTTAACACATTAAATGGAAGACAACTCCATGTCACCACTATGCCAGAATAATGACCCTCCAAAGATGTCCACATCCTAATTCTCAGGAACCTGTTAATTGGTTAGCTGATACGGAAAAAGACCTTTGGAGATGTGATTGAGTATCTTGAGATGGTAAGATTTTCCCGGATTATCTGTGTGGATCCAATGTAGTAACAAGGGTCCTCATAAGAGGGAAGCGAGGTTAAGCGTGAGAGAGGAAATGTCATAATGAAAGCAAAGTTGACAGCCAGATAGATGCAGATCTTGCTATATATGCATATACAGAAAGGAAGAATAAGTAGGGAGAGGTCAGGCTTTGAAGATGATATGCTGTTGCCTTTGCAGATGGAGTAACAGGATGGACATAAGCCAAGAAATCAGGTGGCCTCTAGATGCTGACAAGGCAAGGAGATGGATTCTCCCGGAGAACCTCCAGAGGGAATGCAGCCCTGCTGACGCACTTCATCTCATGCTATTTTAAGCCACTAAATTTGTGGTAATTTGCTGCAGCAGCAGGAGGAAACTCATAGACCCACCCACCAAATTTTAGAGTTTCAGTGGATGGTAAGCAATGAGAGTAGAAATGAAGCCTGGAGCTAAGAGGGAATCTGTCTCCTACAGCCAGCTCTAAATAGCTCTTGCCAGGCTTTCTAAATGTAAGTGTCCTTGGACCAGTGTCCTGAGAAACAAAAAACTCTAATTTTAGTATAAATTCCAGCACATTTCATCCATCTTCCAGTATAAATTTAAGAAACGTATCCTGAATATTTAGAGACTTCCAATGTTGCCAAAAATTTGTTTCAAAAGACACAGAAAATTCAGCCAGAATCACAGAAGCCTTGTTGGTTTTGAGTCCAAATGGCCTCCGAGGTTATTTTCCTTAGATTGTTCATTTGGCAATTCTGCATAACATTTTTCTGAAACAATCAGAGACATGTTGGCCTGGCTAAGATACAAATGTCTCTTCCCCTTGGGAAAGAATTGCATCTTTAAAAATAACCTTTCGTCTTTTGCTTATGGCAGGTCAGCCGTTTTACATGAATCCTTCCTCAGGTGGATGACCTGCTACCACCCTGACAGGCATGTCCAAGACTATAGTTTTATTTGGGACTATCTGGACTCTCCTCTCCTGAAATAAGTTAAGATTTTCTGGGCAGTTAATTTTGTTTTGTCTTGCTTGAGGCTTTACCTAGTGTGATACAAGCACTAAAACTACCATTCTTGTCTATCTCTTCTAAGGATTCTCTTAGCACTCATAGAAGATTATAATATCATCCCTAGAACATAAATGGCGACATTCAGAAATTCTTACCTTCAGCTACCTTTTAAAAGTGACCTCTTCACCATCTATTAGAATTCAGCAAATGAACGGGGCTTTGAAATTCCACTCTCATGTCTGCAAGCCATTTCCAGCAGAGTCATAACCATCTGTCAAGATAAACTGAGCTTTAATTGTCTCATTATGTAGACCCTCCCTCGCCTGAAATTTTAGCAGACCCAGATGCAGGCCATATATTAAACGGGTGCAAATCATAGTTTACAAACTGTGGGGTATGAGATGTAGTGCATTTTTCTTTCTTTCTTTCTTTCTTTCTTCCTTCCTTCCTTCCTTCCTTCCTTCCTTCCTTCCTTCCTTCCTTCCTCCTTCCTTCCTTCCTTCCTCCTTCCTTCCTTCCTTTTTTTCTTCTTTCCTTCTTTCCTCCCTTCCTCCTTTCTTCCCTTCCTTCCTTTTCCTGTTAGTCAATGTAATCTTGCTCTAAAACAAGCATGGTTCCAACTGATGGTGAATTCAAACTCTGTCATTCTAGGGGCTGTCTCTGGACTGAGTTTGGTTAATAAATCCAAATATTATCTGGATACAATTACTTCTCTAAACAGAGTTCTCTATTTGTCTAAAAGTTGTGGTTTCATAGTGCAGAAAATTGGTGTTACAAAAGGCTAATATCCAAAGCCTGTAATAGCTCTAAACATCCATTACTAAACCTTTCAGCTTTAGTTTAGGGCATTTGTTCCAGATAAGGAAAGGCCATATATATATAAACAGAGCATTCCATGTTTTGTACATTTTGGCACTTAAGATTTTGTTTAAAGTTACCTATTTTAGAAGACAAGATTAATGTTTATGTTAATAAGATTAGGCTGTACTATTACTATTTTGTGTGTATAAGTCAACAAAGTCTCCTTTTGCTCCCCATAAGGATCATATGAACTAAAATTTACCTACTATGGCATGCAGTATTATCCTGTGTTTATCTCTGTCCCTCACTAGAAAATGTCTCCCAGGCTTCTGCTTCTCTATCTCCACTTGTGACACCTGTGCACATTTTTTAGGCTGAAGAACAAAATTTAAAAACACATTCAGTTTGAAGTATATGGAAAAGCAAGTACTTCTCACTTGCTTTCCCCCCTCACTCTTACTTTCCAGTGATTCTACTCCCCTAAATCAGATTTTGTCTCAGGCTCTGCTTTCTGGGAACTGAGATAAGGTACAAGGGTTTGAGAGGCACCTGGGTGGCTCAGTTGGTTAAGTGTTATTCTTGATTTTGGCTCAGGTCATGATCTCAGGGTGTTGGGATTGAAGTCCCCTTGGGCTCCTTGCTCAGCAGGAAGTCTGCTAGAGATTCTCTCTCTCTTTTTTTTCCTTCTGCCCCCCATCTCTCTCTCTCTCCCCCCTCTCAAATAAATAAATAAATCTTAAAAAAAATAAGATACAAAGGTTTGGTACAAATTTCCCAACTTGTTGCATTTTACACAAAGACTTACCATAACATGGCATATAATATTAATGGCAAAATTTCATTAGCTTATTAGTCCCCACTGTGAAAACTACAAGATTTCAAAGTGTTTCTATCCTAAAATATATGTCTCCCCAGTATCATTGGATATACTGTGGGGAAGTGGGGGTTGCGTTAGAACGCATTCACTCTGCTGTTCACCCAGTGTCACATGGGCACTGTGCTTTCCTATTAGTGCTGTGTAGCTGGGCCATTAACACTCGGTAAACCTATCAGATGTTGCCACTTTGATCCATGCATATGTAGAAAAATGTCTTACTCCAGAAATGGCTTCTCTAATTTCTCCTCCTACCCACTATTTTGAACTATTCTATAAATTAGTATTAGGTTCATTCAATAAAAACTCCAAATGATATGGCCTTAACAAGATTAGAGTGCACTTCCATTTTACATTTACAAAGGAAGCCTGGTCCAGGGTTGTAAGGACAGCTGGGAGAAGTCATCTGAAAACCAGGACCCTTCTATCTCAAGGCTCTACCATCCTCATTCTCAGCAATAAGTCTTTTATCTCATAGTCTAGAATGGCTGCTTGAGTTCCAGGCTTCAGAGAATGTTCCAGTCAGTGGAGAGAAATGAAGAAAAATACAATGGATTTAATTTTACAGTAAATATTCACTTGCCTTCACCTCTCTATGTGACCCTGGTCTCGGGCTCTGTATCTTTTTAAAATTTTTTTAAAGATGTTATTTGTTTATTTGAGAGAGAGAAAGAGAGAGAGGGAAAGAGAGAGAAAGAGAATGAGTGAGGTGAGGGGTAGAGTGAGAAGCAGACCCCCAGTGAACAGAGAGCCCAAGGCAGGACTCAATCCGGGACCCTGGATCATGACCTGAGCCGAAGGCAGATGCTTAACTGACTGAGCCACCCAGGCACGTGATGGACTCTGAACCTTTATGTGAAGTCTACTGCCTAAAATTCTGGACCTGGTCTGAGAAGAGATTAGCAAGCTCAGGGCATTCACCCCAGAATCTAAGTCCCATGATTCTCCCTTTTACTAGAATTGTATTCTCTATACCTGGTGTAGTACAGAAACAGACTAATAGGAGGTGGGCTTTAGGAGGGAGATGTATAAACAAAAGAAATAAAAAATATTACTTAAGATAATTATCTTATTTTATACTGGAACCACAGACTTTTGGAAAGGTTAAGATATTGGTATGATAGTTTTATGGCTCACGTTTAACTTCGGTATGTTCAGGACATTCAGGCAAAGTTTCCCCAGACCTGTCAACAATGGGGTAAATAGACAGTTTAGATGAAACACATTGATTTATTTTCTACCACATGTATTTCCTCATATATGTAACTTTATTGGGATTGCTGTTGAGTTAGTATAACTAAAGTCAGGCCACGTTCTTAAGCTTTCTAAAATCTGAAGATAAAAACTCAACCAGCTTTAAATGGAATTTGCAATGTAAATGTAAAATGCAATTTATTGGTACTCAACAAGCAGTGCTTTTATTTTTAATTGCTCATGTACGTGCCTGAACTCCACCCCCCAGAAAATTATTTTCGATGGCAAAGTGACAGACCTTAGGCATTTTCCATTCTGAGAAACTCTAAAGGAAATTCTAAGCCATTGATTTTAATAAGAGTGCAAAACTTATGAGAACTTGTCCCTGACCAGAGCTATCAAGCAAACCTGAACTACAAAAAGAGCAGAGATGTCTGTGGGGTAAACGCTCTGATGGTGGTGAGGAGGAAGGAAGTCCAGTTCCTGAAAACTGTATTTCATCAGGAAAGCTAACACAGTGGCTTAACTTTTGTGTACTCATTTTGCAATTATCTCTGCAGTGTCCAACTCATCAAGAAACTGCTTTTCCATAGAAAACTATGAATTAAAAGACAAGACCATGTCCAAAATGATCTCCTAGGAATCAGACATTTAGGTGACTAAAACTAGGTGACAAGCTGGGTTTTGCCTAAATATGATAAATTTTTCCAGAATAGCAAAACTTTTAAAATTCTCCTGTTGCCTTTGTTGGGATAAACAAAGCTTGTCTCAATATATATGTACACATACAATAATATACAAGCAAACATTCGTTGCGGATGATCACCCTCAGGATATCTTTTTCTTGGTTCCCATGTTAAGAAAAAGAAGCTGGGAAAACCCAAAGAATGGTCTTTCACATTTCTGGTCTGACAGAAGAGAATCTGTTTATGCAAATAAGCACTCATAGCAGGAAAGTATAAAATAAATTCTATTTAGCTGAAGTTCCTCTATCTTTCCAAAGTACAAAATAAATTTCAAATGGAATCATAAAATAACCTTAACACCCTGCTTATATCAGGTCTAATGATGGCAGCAAAGGGCTTCTCTGTAATGCTCACTTTCCACACCTCTCTGCATTCCTGCTATGGACTATTACAGAATATTGAAAAACAACATAGACACTATATATATCAGAAATTGTGAGGCAAGGTCACATAACATTTATAAAGTATTGTTTTGACAAATTCCACAAGGCTTCTGGTTGGGGAGGTTGGTCTTATCACATCCTTGTAGGGGTTAATTAAAGATCTGATACTGCAGAATCACTATATCATGAAGAATGGAGACTGGGACAGGTTTGAGGTCAGGTTCTGTCATTTACTAGGTGGGAAGCAATTGGCAAATTTTTGTTGTTCTTGTTTTTGTTGAATCTTTTTTCCATTTGTAAAATGATCATAAGAGAAATATATTTAAAGGCCCTGTCATAGCTCCTTTTAAAAAATATTTCTTCAAGAAATTATGAATACTATTATATTGTTGGCTATTCTTATTATATTAACCAAATACAAGCTTGTCAATATTTTTCATTTGATAGAAATTAGGATAGAAGATTATCTACTAGGTGGCGCCCGGGTGGCGCAGTGGGATAAGCCTCCAACTCTTGATTTCAGCTCCGGTTGTGATCTCAGGGTTGTGAGATAGCGCTGGGCATGGGGTTCCGTGTTCATCTGGGAGTCGGCTTGAGATTCTCTCCCCTCCCCCTGCCTCTCATGCTTGTGCTCGCACACACATGCGCTCTCTCCCTCTCTCTCAATAAATAAATAAATAATTTTTTTAGAAAAAGATTATCTATTAGGATAGAAGACAGAAAACAATCTATTGGGAGATTCCTTTAAAACAATTATGGAGAGAAGGGCCCTGGGTGGCTCAGGAATTAAGCATCTGCTTTTGGCTCAGGTCATGATCCAGGAGTCCCCACATCCAGCCCCAAGTCGGGCTGCCTGCTCAGCCTGGAGTCTGCTTTTCCCTCCACCAGGGCCCCTGCCTACCCGCTCGCTCACGTGAGCTCTCTCTCTCTCAAATAAATAAAATCTAAAAAAAAAAAAAAAAAAATGGCCATGGAGTAAACTTAAATCTTTCACAAATTCCAAAATAATATCAAAATGACACCCATTAATTTTGAAGAATAGAAATATGGTCTTACAACTCAAAGAGATCTTAAAGATAAAGTTCTGTTCTTCAAATACTACATAACAGAAAAGAGGCAAAAGATGAGGAGCAAGTCATCAGTTCTGTCAACCAGGGCTCAGTAGATTTGTGCCCTGTATCGTATTGCTTTGGAAAGACAAAACTAGGGGCATATGGGTGACTCAGTCGTTAAGTGTCTGCCTTCGGCTCAGGTCATGATCCCAGGGTCCTGGGATCGAGCCCCACATCGGGCTCCCTGCTCAGTGGACAGCCTGCTTCTCTCTCTCTCTCTCTCTTCCTCTTCCCCAGCTTGTGCTCTCTTGCTCTCTCTCTCTCTCTCTCTCTCTCAGATAAATAAATAAAATCATAAAAAAAGAAAATACAAAACTATATAGAATGGGACACTTTTCCTTAATTAATTTGTACAGTTATTAAGAGAAAAATTCAGAAGTGTAACCCATATCCTTCAACTGGACCCAATACTCTATTGCTCTCATAATATTGTATGAGGAAAATAATTATCTTAATTGGTCTTTAATGAAGACAAACTGATTTTGATATGTAGAATACTCACAGTTGCATTTCATATATTCATATTTTATATATGGATTCCTATGAATAACCACTCTTATCCTTTTTCCCATGTGGAATTAAGTAAAATGTTTGTGTTTATTTACAAAATAGAATTATATTGAAAACAATTGTTTACAGTATGGTAGAAGTGTGTCCTCTTGTAATAGGGAAAAGAGTTTCAAAGTTATATTGTTATTTATTGTTACTTGTTCTTAATGAGTGAATATGATTTCCAGGTCAACCACATTGATTTTATTTATTTATTTATTTATTTAAGATTTTATTTATTGATTTGACAGAGAGAGACACAGCGAGAAAGGGAACTCAAGCAGGGGGAGTGGGAGAGGGAGAAGCAGGCTTCCCGGAGAACAGGGACCCCAACGCGGGGCTCGATCCCAGGACCCTGGGATCATGACCTGAGCCGAAGGCAGATGCTTAATGACTGAGCCACCGAGGTCCCCACACATTGATTTTAATACATATTCAACTTGACTATCTTAATGGAATATAGTCTGCACTTCCAGTATTGATGTGAAAGAAGTAAAATAATATAAAAGTTATTTTAAAAAATCACTTCTCTCAAATGTGACCTTTGTTATATACAACTTTATGTAGAAGTTTACAAATGCCACTAAGTATCCTTTAAAATAAATGTTAGAAAAGATAATGGGTCAACATCAACAAAATTAAATAACTATGTGTAAATATTCTGCAAAACCTGCACAGGGTCTTTAAAAAGACAATAAAACTTTAATTATAGGCAAAACATAAATTCCAAATAGATGGGGAGATACAGAATATTCCTTGAGGGAAGTAGTAATTATTTCAAATATGATAGCTTTATACAAATTGAAATATATATAGTAAACTCACAATCAGATCATAAAATTACTTTTGCAAAAATTGAAGAAATTATAAATATTATTCACAAGTTGGTGACACATGGTAAGAACATACTGGCAGCACGTTGGTGGGGGAGGTATTGCATTTCCAGATATTAAAAGTCTTTATAAACCTAGAATAATTTTAAAATGTTGGCACTTGCGGCACTTGATAGATAAATAGATAGAAATACAAACAAAAAATTCCAGAGTAAATATTCATCTCCAATTTATTATGTTGTACTTGGAACATCTTTATTCATCAAATCCCACCAATAGAACTCCTATACTTTTCTCCAAATTGAATGGGAATGAATTATTTATGTATAGTTACAAAATGGGCTATGTAGTAAAACTTTGTGAATAACATACTGGCAGTTTTTTCCTGTTTTAATAAAGATGGCATTAAAATGTGCAGGTTATATTTGGAACACTTAACAAATGGTGTTGGTATAATTGTTTTATACTCTAAAGTTAATTTTGGATGGAATTTATATAATTAAAAATCAAATAGCATAATTAAATCAAAATCATGTTAAAGAAAAAGCCATAAAAAGAAATGATTCTAGAACAAACAGTGGTGGAAGGTGGCAATAGATTTGGTTTGGGCTTTTAAAGAAAATGTGTGTATGTGTCTTTCTTAATATAAGAAACTGCTGAATCTGTATGTTGATGACCCTATTGGCATCTCTCTTTTTTTTTAAGATTTTATTTATTTATTTGACAGAGAGAGAGAGACAGCTAGAGAGAGAACACAAGCAGGGAGAGCAGAAAGCCGAGGGAGAAGCAGGCTCCCTGCTGAGCAAGGAGCCTGATGCAGGACTCGATCCCAGGATTCTGGGATCATGACCAGAGCTGAAGGCAGACGCTTAACCGACTGAGCCACCCAGGCGTCCCCCTATTGGCATCTCCTGAATGCTGCCAGTACACAGGTGTATTATACAACATGCCTCAGTCACAGCCACAGCTAGAGTTTATACATGTGTAAGGTAGAACCAAATAAAAAGGACAATAAAATCTGCCCCATTATAACAAGGAGATTTATGGAGATGAGAGAAAAAGGGAAGATGTGAGTTGCCTTCCAAACACCACAGCTGTTGTGATCCTGCCCACTAATGTGAAATTACATCTCGCATCTGGCCAGATTAAGAGCTGATTGGAGGATTCCCACAGGATTCACACATTGTGGGGTCCAAAGGGAATACACGAACCCTACTCCAGAACAAAAACTTATTCTAGTTAGACCTGCCCTTATTAACAGAAGCTGGATTAATACTCTGACTCTCACAAAATCAATCAGAAACTTTTGAAATATGTTCAAGAAGAAAATATCATGCAAAAAAAAAAAAAAAAAAGTGTCCCGGCACCTGGGTGTCTCAGTCAGTTAAGTGTCTGTCTCTGGCTCAGGTCATGATCCCAGGGTGCTGGGATGGAGTCCGGAGTTGGGCTCCCTGCTCAGAGGGGAACCTGCTTCTCCCTCTGCCTGCTGCTTCCCCTGCTTGTGTGCTCTCTCTCGCTCTCTCTCTCCCTCTGACAAATAAATAAAATCTTAAAAAAAAATTAAAAAGTGATCCATTTAGAAAAATATTCACCTTCACCAGAATTCAGTGGTTATGGGATTTCAATAATAATTCAAATCCCATTATTTCTAGTAAATAAAAAATGAGGAAAAAGATATTATGGCTTTGTAATTGAGATTATAAGATTATAAATTAATGAGAAACAGTACATTATGACGTTAATACCTTGGAAAATCGAATCTGTTAAGTCTGTACGAACTTCCAGAATGTAAAAGACAAAAAGTGAAAAAAATATATAGGGAAGATTATAGATACAGAGAAAAGATAATATAAAGATATGTTGATTCTAAAAAAGATCCTGAATAGAATAAATAAAAGAATAAAAAAAAAAGACAAAAATGTATGTACTGTGGAGGAGATTATCAGAAGATCTAAATCTGTATGTCAGAAAGGGTTATTTATTGCAAGCCAGGTGAAATTAATACAAAGAAATGAAAAACTAGATATTTGCAGATACAATTCTGGCATTTCAAAGATTAAAGAAAAATCCTTAAAAATATACATATTATGAATTACTTACAGTTGTTCCTTGTACACATACGTCTACCGATCCCTCTATTTTCTGTCTACTTGTTTTCCCTTTTTAATTATTTCCTTCACTATCCAATATACCTAGATTCTAACTACTAAATGTCTCCACCACTGCCGGGCTCTTAAGTGTTACCAAAATTATCTGGAGAGTTGCAACATCATGGGGTGAACTTGTCCAAGCTTTTTATGACCCTTGTAAAACATTCTACATATTCTGACTAGATTCTACATTTAAAATACACCAGAACAACCTAGTGTACAACTAGTCAATGACTCTCCAATGGTCCTTAGGATGAAGCTCAGTATCCTTACCGGTGCCTGGCCTCTGACCACCGTCTAACCCCTTTGCTTGGATTTGCCATAATGTCTAATTTACATTTTATTGTGCTGTCTTATTCTTTCTCTTTCCTGGGCTTTCCATACTCCGATCCCTCTACTTAGCAGTTTTCCCTACCCCTTTCTTCACACATATCAGGTCAATTTCCCCTGACATCCTTCCCAAACAGTAAATATTGGAGTTGCTTTCCTCTGCACGTCCTGTCATACTTGTAACTATTTTTCAGATGTTTTTCTTTCTTAAGCTAAACAAATCTACTGTCTGGTTCACAATAGACACAATGTTGAAAGAATGATTTATATCTGTCTTGTGTTTATCTCTGGGTTATGTAGTTGTGCCTTTGTATGTGTGAGAGGGATAGAGACAGAGACAGAGGTTATCGAACTACGATTTTATCTCCGATTATCTCTGGGTGTTGAAATTAAGGAAACTTCTTTTATTGTCCTCTAAACTTTTCTGTATGTTCCTTTTTTCCCCATTATACACATGTATCACATTTTATGGAGAAAAAAATTACTAAAAGCTTTGGAAAGAAAAACCCAAAATAGCTCGACCTTCTTTATTTCTTGAGGTCAGGTAATTGGTTTTCTATGGCTGCTATAACAAATTACCAAAATTTAATGGCTTAAAAAAATTTATTACTGTACTGTTCTGAAAGTCAAAATTCTGAAATGTATCTCCCTGCCCTAAAACCAAGGTGTCAGCAGCTTGCTTTCCTTTCTCCGCCCCTTAGGAGATGGTCTGTTTCCTTGCTCATTTGGGTTTTGGGGAGAATTCAGTTCATGCAATTATAGGACTGGCATCCTTATTTTCTTGCTAACTGTAAACTGAAAACTATCCCCAGCCTCTAGAGATTGCCATACTCCTTGACTCATAGCTACCTCCCTTCCTCTTCAAAACCAGCAATGGCAGGTCAAGCCATTCCCAATGTGTCTTTCTGATCCTCCTTCCATTGCCGTATCTCTCTCTGAATACAGCAAGGGATGGTTCCCTGGTTTTCAAGATTCATGTGATTAGATTGGGCCCACATGGATAATCTAGGATCTCTGTCCGTTTCAAGATCCTTAACCATATTCACATCTGTAAACTCCCTTTGTGCCAAGTAAGGTAACCTAGTTACAGAGTCTGAGGATTAAGTTATAGACATCTTTGGAGAGCAGTTAATCTTAGTCTCTTAAGTCAGTTATTCAAAATACATTACTTGCCTTCTCAGCCTTTGTTACTGAGGCTCAAATACCGCTTTTACTAAGTCCATCATTGCAGTTTAACTTTAACATTTACAACAGGTGAAATATGTGGTGAGATATGATAGAAAAAATATATTGATTCTAGCTTTTAGTACTGCCAAATCTTCTGAAGGCAAATTGAATCACCCATTTAACAAAAAATCATGTGAAAGTAAAGAATGAAGTGATTCAATATTTATTTTTCTAGTAAATATATTAAGGAAATACTGATTTAACACATCAATCATTTACTATCTTTTGCTATCTCACTTCTCGTTTCATTGTGCAGTGATGAAATTTTTCTTTATCTTTTGTCACAATACGAGTGAAAAATCGTTATAAATTATTAGAAGAATCTTGATCCAGACAGAGCAGCTTGAAATCTTCCTTTTTCATTGTTTTTTCTAGATCTAATTAAATGTGTTTATTTCATTTTTCTGTAAGGAAAATTAATTTCTCTAAGTGTCTTATATTTCAGATTTGTTCATTATTTTCTCTATTTTTTCATAATTCATAAAAATTTAGTATCAAGGTGAATAATATCAATAATAATAAAATCAGGTATCTGATAAATATTTTTGCAAAGAATAAAGAGATTTTTCTTTGTTAGTGTTAAAGCAGTGCCAAATACTACTGTGAGTTCAAGCTATATACATTATAATTAGCCTTTAATACCATCTTGTCATAAATGACCAAAGAGTAGATTTTTTTGGTTATTTTTGTGGTGGTGTGCTGGGAAATGATGAATTGTAACGTAAATCAGTATCTTCTTAGAAGATACTCAATTACTTTGCTGTACACATAATAGTATAATGTATGGAAGAGAAGCAAGATGTAAGGGACCTACGTTTTAACATATCTCGGGTCTGCCAATTCCTAGTCACTTTCCTGTTACATCTCAGTTTCTTTATCAGGTAAATATTGATAGTAAGTGATAGTGTCTTTTAAATATGTGCAGTTTCATTCCTGCGAGGTTTTCTTTTCTTGCATCTTCCAGTTTATCAACAGTTATCTCCTCCACTTTGCTGTTAGATGGTGGACATCCCACTTCTCTTCCTTCTCTATACTCTTTATGCTCCGTAGTCTTGCCCTCAGCAGTCTCACACACATCTCTAACTTCAGTTATATTATGCCAGTGATTCTCTAATGTGTACCTCTTCTGGACTTGTAGTGGTCCTAATCTATATGTCCAATTGCTACCTTGATATTTCCACTCTACTTAGAAGTCCCAGCAATACCTTAGACTCAACAATTATGAAATAAAGCCTATCTATTGTCCTTTTCCCCAAATTGTTTTCATTTCGTGATACTAGTACTAGCCAAGGGCACCAGCAGCCATCGGTACAGCATGCAGAAATCTTACTCATTCTTGGAGAACACCTCTCCCCTTCCTTTTTGAAGTCCATAACATATTTTCAATTGTATTTCCTAAATTTGTTTGGATTTATCCACTTTTCAGATTTTCACTTAATCTCCGTTACCGCCACCTCTTATTTATACCCCTGGAAGGTTCTGCGCAATAATCTCTTCGCATTCATTCTGATCCTCTTCTAATCTGCTGACAGGGTTGTTATCGTTGTTGTTGTTGTTTTAAGTAAACAAAAACTGGATTCTGTCACCTCTCCTTCAAAACCAAGCTCATTCTCCTATGTGAATGGAGAGCACCTGCCCTCCAAGTGCCAGCTGATCTTCTACACTCAACCTGGGCTATTTTCTTTTTCACTTTTTGAATTCCAGCCCCAGCAGCCTCTGATTTTTCAGATCTTGTAACATTTTGCACCCCTCTTGATAGCAACGCCATCTGTTTCAACTACTTATTTTCTCTTCATCAATCAGCTCTTAGCTCAAAAACCACTACTTCAGGGAGTAAATCAAGTCACTAAGGTAAAATGTTTATAGAAAATTTGCAGGGCTTTAGAGGCAGAGCAAAATTTTATCAAAATGACACAATAAAAACATTGACTAATATGCACAAATCTCTCATAACAATGCCATGTGATAGACACAAATGTCATCATAGATATGGACAATGAAGTTTAGAAACTTTCTGTAACTTGCTCAATGTCACCCAGAGAATAAGGGGTGAAGGCATGATGCAAGTCTAAATAATGTGATAGGAGGGTCATGTAATTAATCATAATATTGCCTCAGAATCAGGGTTCTCTTCCATGTTAATCTATTGCAACAACAACAAAATAAGCATGACGTAGGTCATGAGAGCCTTTGAATTGTTATGGAAATGGTGATTTTGCCTGATCTAAAATGCAGTCTAGGTATTTCCTAAATTGTCTTGCATTTCACAATGATTTTTCCCCTGATCTTGACTAAAAATATCTTATTGTACAGATTTATCATCATTACTGTGTGTCATAGTCAAAAATGTCAACTTATATCAGTGAAAAGACATTCACTGTAAATTTTTTTCAATTTCATTTTAACATTTCTCATTGAGTAATGAAATAAAATACAGTATGCCTTTAACTCTCATGTAGCGCTAGTGGTTTTGGCATCTTTAAATTCAATTTGCATACAATATCATTTATGATGGAAAAAAATTGGGGAACTGAAAATTTTATTGTTGCTAATATTCTAAGAATTATTTTCTACTAAATATGGTATTATGCTAGGCTGACTTGTATACAATGATTCATCAAATAATTAATTATACATCAACTCATAAGGATGAGAAGAATTTCAAAAGTGGAACATAACCCTGGAAATGGACAGCTAAGTTCTGGGCTATAGTCTTTTCTTATTGACATAAACAGTTCCCTATAACATTAATGTCAAAAAAGAACACTCCATGCTCACTATGGAAATAAAAACAAGACCACTCTGGATTCACGTGTGCACATAGGAAAAAGAGAAGGAACTATATGCCACTACAAAAATAACCAAAATCTTTCTCTCTGGCTAGTATATTTGACAACTTCCTCTTTTCCCATGACAGCTCCAGCCCTGCTCCATTTCTCTCACTTTCTAGAGTCCCAGTTCTTACATCATCCCTGTTTCTTGGCAGCATGCAACCCAAAATAAATGGTTGTTTCCATGAATCCTCTCAAAAATCACTAGCATAGTAAGACCTTCTTAATTCCCTTTAACTGACACATCCATAATCCCTTTAATGTTGTCTCCTTCACTAGAACAGATTGATAAACCTAACTTTTTTTTTTTTTTGAACCACAATTATCTTCCAGGTAGTCATTTACTGGACTCTGACAGTGCGGTGCAAGAAAATTAGACCAGTTTGGTTGGAAATTAATTTTCAATGAAGACTGACATGTAAACAATTTTGAAATGTTGGCAAAGGACAGAGTGTGCAAAGTCAAATATGTCTCATTATTGTTTATCTTATTTAGTTTTATATATATAGTAAATGTATAAATGAATTTAGGCAGGTTCGATAATTATGTAGTTTAAGCTTTTATTGCATATGTAGGTGTATGCACGTATATGTATATGTGCATACATATACATATGAATGCCAGATCTATTTTTCCTTTAACTTCATTAAGATTTGCTATTTTGCCTTAAATTAAGCCTTATGTGTATCTGGTTTTATTGTGTCAATGACAGTTCATTGTGGCCCACTGTATTGATATACCATTTTATATCAAAATGTTTTTGCTTTATTTTTTTAAATGAAAGCATAATAACATTTAATACAATGATGCTGCTTCATGAATTTCAAACAGAATATTTTCTGTTATCTTGGCCCCAAGTTGAAAACTATGCCTTATTGTCATCAGTGGAGCACCATGACATAACAATCTGGAACTTTCAGATTACCAACCTGTGAGAAAAAAAATCACTGTCATTCCTAGTGTATTATAAAATTCTACAGAAAGTTTGATAGGAAATGCACAAAATACTGTTTTCTTATTCCAGTTTATCTTGAAAAGGAAAGTAAAGGGGGTATAAATTTTTACCTTCATCAATATCATTAAGGGGGATATTCTGGAAATTGCTTTTCAGCAAAAACATAATGTTAGGTGTCTCCTTCCATAAGAAAACAGTTTCATAGATTTTTACTAAATGTCTATAAGGCCTCAATATATAAAGTTCAGATGATTTTCAGTGATCTAGCTAAAGAGAGACTATTATTTAATATCACCAGCTGTGGCAAGGGCATGAAATAATCCATATCATCATTGAGCTCTTTCTTCTATTGCTCCAGTACTGGGTTTGGAAAATGAAAGTACTAAACAAATAATTTCAAGACAGATTTATAGAGAAGAAAGAAACCAGAAAGGAGGTTAGTTGGTCCTTTCTTTCAAGATGTTTAGGACAACTATAGCTGTTATTACATGTTTTAAAAGATGGAAGAATACCTCATCTTGGTTTAAGCCATCAGTCTCTAAGAAACCCAAATTTCTGGGAAGTCAACTATGACTCACAGTAGTTGAGTGTGCAACCAAAATGACATAACTATGCCTCCACTAGTTATGCTAATTTCCAAAGAAAGAAATGACTCTTAATCAGATTTCAGATGGTCCCTTACTGTTCAGGAAAAGGATACCTTGTTGGAGAGCCAAAAATCTACCCCTACTACCACATCAACCTACAAATTCCCTATCCCCTACCCCACCCCTGCCAATAGAGCTATCTGAAATACATCTTTGGCCCATTCTTTCAGAGTCTAAAACCATCAGGAATACTACAGAGTACCTTTTCCCCCTACGAATGCATGCTGTCCCTTAACATATAAACTCTTCAGAGAGATCCCATCCTTCAAGAACTAGTTCTAGGAACCAGACGTCATCTGGACTAGAATTCTCTTGGATGGACATCTATGCTATGGACGCTTCTCTCTAGAAGTTAGAAGGCTCCTGAAACTATTTTGTTTTTTAAGTCTTGGTCTAAACCTCAAATGCCACTTATCCTTTTCCTGATAATCATCATGATGTAATCCTTTCTTTTCTTTTCTTTTATTGTCTACTCTGCTTTTATTCCCCTTAGTGCTGCTTTATCATTTCACTGTCTTAACCCAACTTCTAATTCCTCCTTTCTAAACTCAAATTCCACATTTCAAAGGCTCTGGAATCCATTGTAGGTAGGAGGAATATCTGATTCAGTGGCTCAGTACAAATTGCAGGGGTGGAAAATGGGTTAAAACAATCTAGAGAAAGGACATGTTCAGAGGATGACTAAGAAACAGCCAGACAACAAGGGGTCCTACAAAGGGGTTGATCATATTTTAATTTTTCCAATGCTGGCACCAAAAAAAATAAAAACCTGAGTTAAGACAAAATTACAAATTTTATTTCAGCCAGATTATTAGGTCAAAACCTCCTATGAGTTCAATTAATCTAAATCAGTTGCCAATTCTACATTCTATAATAATCTTTCTATTGTCTTGATGAAGTCATATATTAATGAGTTAAACAAATCTAATAATCCTAAAAAAGTCAAGAGAAAACAAGACAATACCTTACGTATTAAAGTAGGGGTTGATATACTACAGTTTGTGAGCAAAATCCAACTTGTTGTCCTTATTTTGTTCTTATTTTTAAATGAACTTATTGAAACATACGTGTGCCCATTAATTGATGTATTCTTTATGGTTACTTTCACACTATCATGGCTGACTTTACTAATCCTGACAAAGACCATCTAGCTGGCAAAGGCTAAAATAGTTGTTACCTGGACTTTCATAGAAAAAAAATATTGTTGACCCCTAAATGAAAGGAATATTTTAATAGAATCCCAAATCCAAAGTGTTTCAAAAAACATGCCAACATTTTAGTTATAGAGAGGCCTTTTTACGTTGGCAGAATTTAATGAATTATAATAATCATATCATGAGTCAACTAGTTGTATTGTGAAAAATAAATATGTATACTTGGGGCAATAATATTCCCACTTCAAATAATTATTGGTGATAATTTTATGATTTTATGTCAACATAAAAGATGTTCATTTCATATAGCTCTCCCCAGGCAAAACCAGCCTGGGTTTACAAACAGGAAGAAAAGCTCCATCGAGTCTCTGAGGGTTTATAGTTCACTAATAATTTTTTTTCATTATTTTCATATACCTCTATGAATAGTGCTAATAGTGCTAATAGTTGTTGTCAAAGATGTGTATAATTGTGTCTTTTTACCTTTATCTCATTTCTCTCAAAATAGCCGGCCTTTCCTCCTTGTGGTGGCTGTCTCTGCTTTACGCTCATGCTGAAGCTTTGGGGAAGGGAGATAATATTTTTGGAGCTGTGTCTGATGATCCTTGCAACTTTTACAATACATACACTGGATTTTGCTGCCTGGGATACCACAGCTTTGGAGATCACTGCTGATCCATAACATGTTTGAACCAACTGGATTCACTTCACTGGAGCTCTGTTATAAACGGAATATTTGACGTCCCTCAGATTCGTATGTTCGAACTTAATCCTCAGTTTGATGGTATTTGGAGGTGGGGGCCTTTGGAGGGTGATTAGGTTATGAAGGTGAAGCCCTTATGAATGGGATTAGTGTCCTTATGTGAAAGATCCTAGAGAACTCTCTTGCCTTTTCCATGTGAGGACACAGCAAAGAGAGGGCAATCTATGAACCAGGAAGTGGGCTCTCATCAGACAAGCAATCTGTTGGCACCTTGCACTTGGACTTCCCAGTCTCCAGGAATGTGAGAAATCAATTTCTGTTGTTTATAAGCCACAGTCTATAGTATTTCAGTTACAGCAGCCCAAACTGAGTAAAACAAACTCCCATATATAGAGTTTGCCCTGATTTCAGTGCTTGGTAGGGAAAATCCCAATTTCCCTCTCTGTGTTAGAATATTCTACTATTCTCAGTCTTCTATTTCATATTGAATATTACAATAACCATGCTGAATGAAGTCGAATATTACATAGTTATTTCAGATTCTGTACCCATTCCTACTTCTCACCCTAACACTGACATACAAGTCCACCAGAGTTGATCTTTGAGATAACACCAATAACAGACACACTGATAAATTCTAATATGCTTCCCTCCTCTGTTTTCTGAGCCAGTGTTGCTATACCAAGTTTACTCATCTAATTCACTTTTATCCTAAGATTAGCTAATACTTAGAAGATTTCATCCTTTTAGAATTAGGATTCCAATAAACTGTTGTCACTAACTCCCCAGTAAGTCTCAGAGTTTTGACTATCAGTGATAGTTGAGGCTCAAGTAAAACTCCTTCCATACAATCACTGTGCAAAGACAAGGCTATTAACATTTAAGTCATGGGGTTAGACACTAAAAAACACATTCGAAGTTGCCATACCATGGAGGAAAATATAACATAAAGAGTTTTACAAAATAGTAGGAAAAACTTACAAGAGTCACAGCATATCCTCTGAATACAGTGTACTATTGACATATGAAATTAGTTCAATAGTTATTAACATTAATAGTTTCTCTTGTTCACAGTTGGATGCAATTCAATTTAATCAATAAATATTTATGGAATATCTGTTTTACAATGTTTTGCTAATTATTTTTTAAAGTAAGAAAGATCTAAATTTGCTTTCAAAGCATCTACTCTCTCTTACAATTATTATAGTATATAAGTAAAAAACAAAGTATTACATGGGTTCCAAAGGCGACTGTATCTGTCTGAGGATCCTGAGAATAAGTTCATGTGAAAACTTATACTTGAACTGTAATGTGAAAAATACATAGCATTGTGAAAACCAGCCTTGGGAGAAAAATAGCTAAGCTTTAAAGACACTGATCCATGTAGACAAAGGCTTGGTGCTTGAGATTACAGAGTGAGTTTAAAATGAGTGAGTAGTTCAGTTTGACTAAAATATCCAGAAATAAAGAGCTAAAAAGAAAAAAAAATGCCTAATATAGAATGCCTTGAATATGAGGAGACTGTTTTTTCTTAATGTGTAAGGAAATATGGAGTCACTAAAACACTTTTAGACAAAAAGTGACGTGATCAGAAGTTTTAACCTTGTCATACTTGTCTTTAGATTGTGTTGATTGTGGGGAGAGGTAGATGTTTTGAAATTATTATAAAGGAACTCTGGATCAGTAAAGTAAGGAAAAAAGTACTTTGGGGCTATCTCCACTTCTAAAATTTTATACACTATGTTATATTTATACAATAGAATAAATAGCAGCAGCTTTTTGTGCTCCATAAATGGGTCTATGCTTCTGCACATCATAAATTGGTTCATATCTCTATGCCATAACCAACCAAATGGCATATTTCATGGAATTGTTCTTCTAAGGGGAAAATAAAAGTAATAGTGGAAGCAATTGGGTAGAGAACAGGATTTAAGACTTCAAACATGTTTAAAGCTGAAATAAATTTGTTCATTTTTAGTCTACTGATGACAGGATTTCTAGCATTGTAACTTAAATTAAAAAAATTATTAAAAAACTATTTTAACCATTAAATTCAATAGTTAGGCAGATGTCTTATGACACTAAGTTATGAAAGATATTTTATTTTAATATAAGGTGTAATCAGTGTAAACATGGAATTCTGCAAGCCTTATTTACATGCAGTTCTAAAGTTTATTTTTTTCAGCATCTTTTTCTTCCTAATGTTAGATTATAGACATGCAGTAGATCATTTTACAGCTTTTACTTCTTTGCAGAAAATAGGATTTCTCATTTATTGCATTATAAACCTATGATTTACTAGTTTCCTAATGGAAAATATGACTTCCAAGTGTCTCTGTATTCAAATATTAAAATTTCAATTAGTGTTGAAATTTCCTAAGTGCAGAGTCAACAGAATCAAATGTCACCCCTTTTGAAGAAGATTGTGTGTGTGTGTGTGTGTGTGTGTGTGTGTGTGTGTGTGTGTAAATAAGACATGCTTCATCCTGAGTATCACACAGAGAAAACTGAAATATATTAGAACAACTTTGTGCTCAGATCTTCTGCCTTTTTTTTCTTTTTGTTGTTTCTCTTCTTTGCTGCTGAAGTCTCTGCTCACTGACACTCTCTTTTTTTTAAACCTGGATTACTAGGGATTGCCTTTAATGGTCAGCCAAAGATTGTTCAAAGGTTCAGATAATTTTTTCATAGGGCTTGAGCCAGTAAGTCTTCAATACTTAGCCATATATATAGATCTATCTATATCAAACAGTTTACACAGATATCAGAGCTTTACTTCCTGCATGTACAGTGTTTCAATGTTAGTAAGAGTTGAGTAGCTGATGCTTTCTCAGGTCTTTTCTGGGTATGTAGCAGTCTTCTACATTCCTAGGAATATGTCAGGGATTTTCAAAGTCCTCTATCAACATCTCCTTCAACAAATCTTCCTTTTATGGGCGCCTGGGTGGCTCAGTTGGTTAAGCGACTGCCTTCAGCTCAGGTCATGATCCTGGAGTCCCGGGATCGAGTCCCACATTGGGCTCTCTGCTCAGCAGGGAGTCTGCTTCTCCCTCTGACCCTCTCCCCTCTCATGCTCTCTCTCTATCTTACTCTCTCTCTCAAATAAATAAATAAAATCTTTAGAAAAAATATTCCTTTTAAATTTTGGACTTGGATCTTAGTTGTCCACATTCATATTGTAGCCTCAGATAGCTTCCAGTGTTCCACAATTGCTTCTGATTGTTTTTGACAAACATGCTGAAGATAGGGCTTTTCCCAAAGAAAAAACTCTGAGTCACATCAAAATGGGACATTGTCCGCAAAATGGAGCTTTTCTGGGGAGCTTCTAGACAGGTCAAATAGTGTCAATATTATCAGAATGGGACTTTCTAAAAAAATATTTATTTATTTATTTATTTATTTATTTGAGGAGTGGGGAAGGGCAAGGGAAGAGGGGGAGAAAGAATCTCAAGCAGACTCTGTGGTGAGCGGGGAACTTGATCTCACGACCCATGAGATCATAACCTGAGCCAAAACTAAGAGTCAGACGCTTAACTTTATTTATTAGGCATTTTTTTTCTTTTTAGCTCTTTATTTCTGACTAAGCCACCCAGGTGTCCCTAGAATGTGACATTTTGTAAAGCTCCACACTAGGTCTGTTCTCCTCTGATGGCTACAAGTCTTCTGGTTGCAGCCACTGTGATTGTGAGGCTGCTAGTTTTCAAGGCTATCACAAAGTCTAAGAATGGAAGTAATTTAAGTTACAATGCTAGAAATCCTGTCATTGTTATCAAGGTCAGGCTATTTTTCTTGAATATACAATCTTGTTTATAGATATTATAAAAGCATGATTATAAAACATCATCAGAAAATTGCCAACAAAAATATTAAATAACTTAAATCAGATATTCAAAGATTCAGGAAAGGTTATGAAAAACCATTAGAGAAATGAAATCAGAGGTGCTAGAACACAATAAAGAGTAGATATTTTTTTAACTACTGAAAATTTTAGGTTCATTTCTGTTGCATAATCTAGCTTATTATGACAGACACAAAGATTAAAAACAAAATGTTAATTACAGGAGATATAAAAAAGAAATCCAAAAAATACATAGCCCAAGAGAAAGGAAACACCACAATGGTAAAGAACATACATTTAAGAAAGACTTAAGAAAAGCATACTGCAATGAGAAATAAGAAAAATGGGGATTGGTACACAGATCAAAATGGCAATGACAATTTGATCCATTGTGTCAACACTGAAATAAATTCTTAGAAAATTATTTGACTTAAAAGATGAATTTTTGGAAGACCAGGAAAAAGCAAAGCAAAACAACACACATTGCTTTTCTTAAAAAGATTTTATTTATTTATTTGACAGAGATACAGCGAGAGAGGGAACACAAGCAGGGGGAGTGGGAGAGGGAGAGGGAGAAGCAGGCTTCCCGCTGAACAGGGGGCCCAAGGCAGTGGTCGATCCCAGGACCCTGAGACCATGACCTGAGCCCAAGGCAGACACTTAACCGACTGAGCCACCCAGGTGCCCCCACAAATCACTTTTAAAGATTAAAAAATATATATTAGTCATTTTCAGATACAATAATTTGAAAAATTATGTCTCCTCTTATTGATATTTGCTCTGGGACATTGAAATGGTTTTGGATTACCTAAATATCACTGAGAAGGAAAATTTAAAGATGAATTTCTCTTCACCTCAGAAGACACACGCGGAACCTGGTCAGATACCCTGACAAAGTCAGCCTAAGCTTACTGGAAATATGTGATTTTATATTCCTCTTGCGGTGGGAAATGAAGCAGGCCAATGTCATCAGCTTAGGATAGTCAGTCGAACCAGGAATTGCTTGAATTCCTAATGGAGGGAAGAGGAAAAGAAAACAAAAGCCTCAAAGCTAGGACTTTAGGACACAGCTACATTTTGGGGTGGGGAAGATGAAGAACAGGCAAAAGCAGAGGCAAAAGGAGACATCAGAAAGTAGGAAATGATGATAATAAGGGCAAAATCAAGAATGATGGATAGTCAGTATGGTTAGGTACTGTAATGAATGTTAAGAAAGTTGAAGGCCCTCACATATGTTTGATTTTATTTTCTTTTAAGTGATGTATTATATTGCTAGGGATTGAATGTAGCCAAAGAACACAATCAAGGAAATTGAAAAAAAAAAAAAAGGTAAGTAGGAGGCAGTGGTCAGAAAAATAGAATTCCAGGGATTCTAATGCTATTTCCATTTCTATTACAAAATGCCCCTGGGCTAATATTATTTTGAAACTATATTACTACTACTTAACATGACAAAATATTTCAAGTAAAAACAATGGAACAAGTTTTTTGGGGTTTTTTGTTTGTTTTTTGTTTTTGTTTTGTTTTGTTTTCACCTGATTTTAAGAATGCATTGTACTCTCCCAGTTGGCTAAGCTATTTGAGGAACTAATTTTCTGTTCTCCCCTTGCCCAGAAAAAATTCAAAAATAATTAATGAATAAAATCAGGTTGTGCTATGCGTTGAGATCTCTATAAAACACTTTTCTCATTGAAGTTGCTTCATACAAGACAGCTGTTTTGACGACCGCTTTTACTATCTCTCTGTGGATTATTCTCTGTCCTTCCCCTTGTTAACATGGACTGACAATCAGTGATCATTGTTAGCCTGAGCATCTAGCCAGCAAGCCTCCTGCAATCACAGGCAAAACAAAAATCCTTTGCTGCAGAGCTGAATGATTATTAGACATCAATAAATCCATTCCACTGTTCTTACTGAAATTGAAAGGACAATTTCTTAACCTGTAATAATATTATGCCAGAACAAACAAGGACCACATATAAATGAACATTAATGGTAAGGTGCAATATGTTCTGCTTGCCTGCTAGCAATGTGCTGATGTTACTGTGGGGGAGGAAAAACATTGCCCTTTGAATTTTTATCATTGTCATGTAGGATTTATTAAACACTGATATAGTTTTATTGAGCTAGGTCCTTTCCAAGCAAGTTTTACAAGCCCTGACATTTAAGAGCCAGGATTTTAAACCAACCCATGTTGATAAAGTTGATTGTAAAATGCTGGTACTTAAAAAAGAGAAATTAAAAAATTGGATGAGGTAAGGGCAGTAACATTGAGGGCAGAACAGTTAAGAAAATAACCTCTGTGGTTTATCTCTAGGAGAGATAAAGCTGAGTTAAAACAAAAACTTTGAGTCCAAAAAAATGTCTAAACCTTGAAATGTACTCTTATTTTCTAGGAAATAAAGAACAATTAAAAAAATAATTTGTAGGAAAAGATGATGAATCTTGGTTAGGATGAAGGGAGGTATGTAAGCTACAGCCACTCCCTGGTATAAGGTTATTGGGTGACACAGTAAAATCATGTAACTCTTTATATGTGGAAATGAATTGCAGGAAATTCCTAAGACTTACCTGGAATTGTTCTCCTTCGATCATCAGTTCTTGGTGATAATTATTCTAATTAAGTTATCAGCAGATTTTTCTTTCACAGGTATCCAAGCACTTCTGTCTCTCAGCAGATAATCTTCATAAATGGCATGATAGAGTAGAAAGCAAGTACAATTTTAAAATTAACTTAGGCTGTACTACATATCTACATAAAATGACATCCAGCTTAGTAATCATATATTGTTTCCCATACCAAGTTGTTTACACAAATGAGGAGAAAAGCAGCTAAGATCGAATGAGTCAAAGAGGAATGTAGAGAGTGGCCCTTTCTTTTTCCTCACTTAAGGATTTCTATTCCCACCACTACTCTACTGAAACTGAAGTGCCTTTGTTGATTTTTGAAAACTTTCTTTTAAAAAGCTCATATAACCTTATATCTGTTGACTGAAGCTCAACCTATATCCTATATCAATGTTTCCATTTTAATACTCCTATAGGAATGAGTATGTGATAATCTCTTGTAAAAGTGAAACATTTAGAAAATAGTTTATTTGGCTTTCATTAATTATACTAGGCTTCAGAGCTACTTTTGAAATACTGCCTAAAAGTTGCAGGCATTAAAGATTTGAAGGAGTTGTGAGATAGGATTGTTTTAACTTGAAGAAGCTTTCCTAAATTGTTTCAGGAAACACTGTTTTTTTTTTTTTAATTATTGAAATAGGGCACCTGGGTTGCTCAGTGGGTTAATCATTTGCCTTTGGCTCAGGTTATGATCCCGGGGTCCTGGGATCGAGTCCCTGCATCGGGCTCCCTGCTCACTGGGGAGTCTGCTTCTCCCTCTGCCTCTGCTTCTCTCTCTCTCACTCTCTCTCTATCAAATAAATAAATAAAATCTTTAAAAAAATATTTAAATGAATCCACTACTATCCATGGATCACACACCTAGCTATGGTAGGACTCGGAGAGGTAGCTCATAGAACCAAAACTCGCAAAGTCTAGTTAAAAAGCCAAAATTTTAGTTCTTTCCTTATAATAATCAATGCAAGGTCATGAAAACAAGTCATGTTGAATTAAAAGCACTTTCTCCCCTCTAAGAGATCTATTTTGAAATGGGAAAGCCAGGTTTTGCTTCCAATACTCCTGCCCTTTCTTTTCATGCTGATGTATCTCTTCCTTAAATATTCTATTACAAATTATTAGATAGAGTCTACCTTGAAATCCATTGCTTCTTGCCAAATTACTCTTTACTATATGTATTAATAGGGACATACTTTATTTTGGTCAACTTACTGTCAGGGGTAACTCATTCATGCTGTGAAGAGGAAAACTGGACCAGAAATGGCAGTAGAATTAGCCATAGTTGTTCTTCCATTCCATCCCATTAAGATTAAGCATTTATTACAGAATCCCCTGGGCTGAAAGACTTAAAAGACAAAATCTTCAAGCTCTTAGCCTATTTTGATTTCTAACTCTATCTATAAATTGAAAGATATTTATATATTTAGGCTTGCTACATGAGCATACTCTTCTAATCAAGCCTAATAATTAGGGTCCGTTGGGGAAATAAGAAATTTAATTTCCTTTCTTCCTCCACTTCAACCTTTCATCAGAAATAATTGTATGGCTCAGACTCTGCCTGGAATATGTTATTAGACGATCCCTCTGCTTTACCTGATTGAGCAAGATGCATCTCTCACCTGAGCCAAACAGGCCATCTAAGTCTGACAGTTGCATATTTCCATTATATTTTTTTATATATATATATATATATATATATATCTTTTTTTTTATATATATGTGTATTTTTTTTTATATATATTATTTTTTTTAACTAAAGGGAGAGCATGAAAATAAACAATGAGCCTTAAATGACCAGTAGAGTTAGAAGAGTTTTTATAAAGAACAGAGATAGTATGTGAGAAAGATCAAGCCTGGGCTTCTAATTGCTGACTTAAGGAGAATGAGTTGTCAAAACTGGACCAACAAGTATCTGAGATAGTTTGACTAGAAGAAAGGTCATCATATGTTGATCATGTTTTCCGCATTCAATTTTATTATGAGCACTACCATCTTCCTTCCCTCTAGATGTGGTAATAGTTGGGAGAAGAAGAAGAGAAACACTTGAGATCTCTCTGTGAACCTTAAAGGAATATAGTTTAATAGTCTCTTAATTTGGTAATAGGAAAGGCCTGAAGGAATTTGGTGATGATACCAGGACTTAAATGTTTGGTTCATAACAATATATTACTAAGTTCCCTAACTTATAGGAAGTTGGCAAGCATATTATACTCAAATTTAAAATTTTCATTCTTTCAACCACACTATCTACACTTTTATGTTTACATCAGGCAGTGGGAGGGATATAATTAAAATCAAAGATGATGTGGCTTATTAAAGAGGTAGCCAAAAGCAATAAAACCTTAAATAAAGTTCTAATGACACAGAGATGTAAAAGTAGAAATATATTTAGTGCAAAAGTAAGCAGATATATTTGAATATATTGAATTGGGGGAATAAATTAAAATATTTAAGTATTCAGCAGTTTAAACAAGTTTTTGATTATTGAAATATATCTCTAGATTTTTTAAAGTAGATTACCAGATAATTTTTAAATGAAAAAAAATCAGGTTCAGATGATTGGTTATAATTCAAAAATCTATGAGGAAAGTATATTCTTAGGAATAGTTTATCATTGATGATTAGAATAACCAGATTATAACTTACTAAAAATATAATTATGCTCAGTGTGCCTGGGTGACTTGATCTGTTAAGTGTCTGACTCTTGATTTCAGCTCAGGTTATGATCTCAGGGTTATGAGATTGAGTCCCGCTTCGGGGTCACACTCAGCATAGTCTGTTTGAGATTATCTCTCTCTGTCTCCCTCTGACCCTCCCCCTGCTCATGCTCTCTTTCTCTTTCTAAAATAAATAAATAAATAGATAGATAGATGATAGATAGATAGATAGATAAATAAAATATTTGTAAAATATATATGCATGCTTCTCCATAAGTAAAATTTTGTTATAGTTCTTTTGTTACAAATGTAATTGGCTTTGTAAAACATCAAATAATTTTTAGGTAGTAATTCTATAGCACTTTAATACACAATAAAATATTTTGACAGATATCTAGGAATATCAATAGAAATCTCTATACTTTCATACTTCATAGTGAGGGAAAGCTCAAAAATTATTTTCATATTTTAGAAAGAAAATTTAAATAGACTCTCAGCATGTAATAGTAGAAATGTGTTTGTAAAGTTAATTTAGTCGATGATACCTTTTCTGTTCTCAGGTGCTCTCATATTTACAACATTTTAGAAAGCTGGTGACAGAATATCACTTTAAAGTTTAAGTACATGAAATGGGAAGTTATCTGTCTTTCAGATTTACATGTAGAAAAATTTTTAGAGGCAAAAGTCAGCTACATTGGACATGGCTTTTTATTGACTGATAGCTTTAGAGTTAAGATATGTCATCATTCCTTCAAAGCTTTTGTTTTCTTCCTGTAATTACTGAAGGATATGTATTTGACTATCCATCTTCTACCTTAACAGATTCTTACTGAAATCAATCAAACATTTTAACAAAAGGAAAAATTCCTATACCCATTTTAACACCAAAGAAGACTAAAATGTAAGAAGAATAACACGAAATTTGTTACTACTGTAAATCAGACTGAATTTCAGTAAAGAAGGATTCCACTCAGCTAGAATTCTGGGATTTTGATTGAGATTTCATTGACTCTATAGATCAAATTGGGAAGAATTGACATCTTGACAACACCACTTACTCAAAACACCCATTTAAGTATAGAAGCTGAGGCATAGTGTAATAAAATGACCTGGTCAGGGTCACAGAATTAAAAAAACTGAGATATCCTTAGTCCTATTTCCAAACTTTTTACATCCTTCACTGTACTATAAGAGCCAATTTTCAAAAAGTGTAAATCAATTACTAATAATTATTATTTCCTTGACTCCTAACGTAGAGAATAATAGTTGAATAGGCATCCCTCCCACCTATATAAATCAAAGGTGGTAAAGCTTCACCTCAGTCTCTGCAACATAAATTATAATTGTTGCCCAGCAGCTTTTTCTGGTTTATTTCTCTTTTCTTTGGCCTTACTTTGTCCGTTTCTTCTCCACAAATCCTTGAGATATTTCTATTATTGGCCTTACCCTGTCAGGAAATTCTGCCCAAGAAAACTGTATAATTTGTACAGATTTAGTTTCTCCCATTTGGGATGTTTTCCTTCCTTTTTAAGAAGCAGACATATTACTATCATTAATCTCTGAACACTCCATTTGTGCATGTGCAAAATTTTTCTTTAAGTCCCTACAACACCTGGTGTAATAATATATATATTTTTCTCCCCAGATATCAAAAGAATATATTTAATGTTTATAAAATTGTTATGTTTTTGCTCGTAAAAGACATTTTATTGCTTCAGAGTTTTTTTTAATTCCCATCACCTCTACATCATATGAATATAAGTTGTGAATGAAAATTACTGATGCTAGAATGTTCTGTAGAGGTTCTAGTCTATTTGATGACGTTTCTGATCCTTACCAATCATTCTCTTTTCCTAGTATCTATGGATACTTGAGTGAGCCTAGAAAGTGTCAAACACTTGTTTAATACATTCAAAGTGCTAGAAGAAAGGCTTATCCTATTAAAGTTAGCACCAGCTGGTTTTCATAGAAAGAGAAAAACAGGAGAGGCACTTGGGTGGTTCAGTCGGTTAAGTGACTGACTTTTTTTTTCTTCTGTCTTTTTTTTATTATTATTATGTTCAGTTAGCCAACATATAGTACATCATTAGTTTTTTTTTATTTTTTTATTGTTATGTTAATCACCATATATTACATCATTAGTTTTTGGTGCAGTGTTCCATGATTCATTGTTTGTTCATAACACCCAGTGCTCCATGCAGAACGTGCCCTCCTCAATACCCATCACCAGGCTAACCCATCCCCCTCCCCCCTCCCCTCTAGAACCCTCAGTTTGTTTTTCAGAGTCCATCATTTCTCATGGTTCGTCTCCCCCTCTGACATACTCCCCTTTTCTTCCTCTCCTGTTAACTTCTTCTTTTTCTTTTTTCTTAAAATATGTTGCATTATTTGTTTCAGAAGTACAGATCTGTGATTCAACAGTCTTGCACAATTCACAGCGCTCACCATAGCACATACCCTCCCCAATGTCTATCACCCAGCCACCCCATCCCTCCCACCCCCCACCACTCCAGCAACCCTCAGTTTGTTTCCTGAGATTAAGAATTCCTCATATCAGTGAGGTCATATGATACATGTCTTTCTCTGATTGACTTATTTCACTCAGCATAACACCCTCCAGTTCCATCCACATCGTTGCAAATGGCAAGATCTCATTCCTTTTGATGGCTGCATATTATTCCATTGTGACTCTTGATTTCAACTGAGGTAATGATCTCAGGGTTGTGAGATCAAGCCTCATGTCAGGCTCTGCACTGAGCGTGGAGTCTGCTTAAAAAAAAATTTACTTTTTTTTTAAATTTTTCTCTGAAAAAGAAAAAAGATTTTCTCTCTGCCCTTCCTCCCCCCAACACCCTGCTCACATCCTCTCTCTTGAAAAAAAAAGAAGACAACAAAAAAGTATACTTCTAAAATGAATACACACTGTTAATAAATGTTATTACAAATACTTAAACATATACTTGTGGGAGAAATGTTCTTTAGTTTTCATGTCATTTTCTTTTGAAATTTATGTTATTTACTTCTGCATAAATTACGTGAGTAATTTGTATTTTTACATTTTGAATGAAAAACCAAATTACATTTTTTCAAGTAATACCAAACATATGGAAATATGATGAATTTGTCAGGTCTATTATTTGTCCAGATGTCCAAATGTGGATATTTATGTTTATTTCTGTGGAAAGATATCCTCTTATTTTTACATGTGATTCAGGGCAACCATCTCCTCTCCAGGGACTCCAAGTATGTCCCACTTCTCTGCTTCCATGCTGCCATGGCTACTTGTTATTCATTTAATTTATCACATATTTATTAATAAATAATCATCTTCATATCTGCCTGTCAGACTATGGGACACCTGCTGTCTCTTATTAATTTTTGAAAATCTATGATCTATCACAACAGATTTAATCACCGTTAGATAAATCTTTGTTGATCCAATGAAGAGATGTTATCTTTTGACTGAGGATAAGGGCAAATATTTACTTAAAAATGATATGTGTTGAACACATCTTAATTCTAGCTATAATAATTATAAATTGTGAAACCTTGGGAAAAAAATACTTGGTGTTTTTAAATTTATGTTTCCTTACTGGCAGATTATGATATTAAATTTCTGTGGCATTTGGGTGTTTCCTCTCTTCCACGAATCCAAATGTATAGGGAAGTAAAATCATTCAGCCCAAGAAGGAGTTAATCTTATTTGGGTTATCCCAATAAGATAAATTGCATTTTCTTTGCCAGACCTATAAAGGAACATTTTGCTCCCTTCTGTCAATTAAGTTTCAAGTGGAAATCTGTGAGCACGGAATAGTGATTTTGAGAAAAATTTTCACAGCCTCTGTATGTTGAGTGTTAAGTGGATTACCTGGAGCTACTGGTAGTGCCTAACCAGGTGTCCTGCTAACTAGATGTCCTGCATCTAGCAACACTCAAACATCTATTGGTATGGTTTCTGAATTATAGAGAATGAGTAGAAGGATGCGAATTGACCTTCCTAACTAAGGAATACAAAATAAAAATGTTTTCTGGTGCCCTAATATGCATGCTGTCCAAAATATTAAATGAGTCTGCAAAGCAGGAAGTGACAATATATTCCTAAAATCTCTGTATCTGGCCATTTGTAAATGTCAGAAGACACACATGAAGTGACCATCATTATATAAAAGATGACAGGGTTGTTTACATTTATTTCACACTGTGAAAAAAGTACTATTTTTTAAATTCTTCTTTACATTCTTTAAATTAAGGAAATACTTTAATATCCTTAACCCAAACTGATAGGAGACTGAGTTAAGAGAGTTTTCTCTTAGTATGGTAGAGTTAAGCAAACAAACTATTAAATATTATTTGGATATCAAATATATATCACAAGTATATATCAAATATATATGTATCATTTGAATATCAAGATGATGAACTGTTTTGGCAGTTAGAATGAATTCTAATGGTATATCTTGTCTCATGCTTTGAGTGTTGTTGATTTTTATTTTTTATCCTCTATACTCCCATAAAGGGATTTCAACACATGTTTCTTTATGTAATAAATTAATGACAAACACTTTGTTTCTGAATTGGATTACTTTCCCTTATCCTTTTTTTTTTTTAGAAATTAATATCAAGTTCTTTTTTTAGGAAACATTCTTTTACATCCTGTCACTACCTTGAAAAATACTATGCCATGCTAGATGCTTAGTTTTTCTACCAGTTCCATTTTTCTGTATTAATCCTCATCAACTGGAAAAATGTAAAGGCAAAAGGACCATGCTGGTGAGCCATGTTTGGGGTT
>NW_027397063.1:13029081-13074319 GCF_003265705.2 Callorhinus ursinus | reverse complement strand
AAGAAAGGAAGGAAGGAAGGAAGGAAGAAAAGAAAGAAAGAAAGAAACTCCTCTTTGATCACACTACAGTTAGACCAATGTGTGTAGCTTATCCTTATGCACCATGATTTCCAGGAACAGACTAGGCTGACTTCAAGGACCAGGGGCAGGGTGGACACTAACAAAAAAACATTCATATTATGAAAACTGTAGAATGTGCATTTCCACCATCACCATGAATTACTTTTAATAGCATTTGTTTAGCTTTGCATTGCACCTAATTTATCAATGTACTCTTGCTTCCAGCAATACCTAGTATAATAATTTCTTCTTGCTAAAACTTAACTGAATTCTTTTTTTAACTTAATTCTTATTATCAAAAATCTAGTAGATCAGTAACATTTGAAAATAAATCAGATAAATAAAAACAGTAGTAAGATACTGAAAGATGAATGGAGAGGTTAATTTGTAATAAAAATCTCTCCTAAAGGAGCTAAAGGAATGAAAAGTCTTCAAATGACAGAAGTAATTTTGTACTCCTGAGCAACTGACAAGGACAAAATTGTGCTTCTTGTTTTTACTAACATTTGCTCTACTATCATAAAGCAATTGGGATCACAAACACTACATAAACAATCTACCCATTTTTAGTGAGGTAAGTTTCATTGTTAGTAAGCCTAAGAAAAGCAAGTCCCATTTTTGTAGTTTTCAGGAAGTTTGATCCATAAAACTAGCAGTGAGGAGCAAGCAAATAACATGACTGAGACCTGGTGTTTAGTAAAGATATGTGGCATAAACTTACAACTTCTTGTGACATATTGAAATTACTTTGCCCTCCTAGAATTTTTGTGCAAGAAGTGAGGAATCACTATGTTTGCATCCATCAATCTACAACAACTATTGCAATATAATGTTTTGACATCGTGAATATAATGCAGTGGGATGAAATCAGAAAATGGTAATTTTTTTTTAATGTTTATACTTAACATGAGGACCTTTACTGTTATTATTACTAGTTTGGTAATTTCTCCTTAGCCTGAGCAGCAACTGTGATTCTTAAAAATTATATTCTGCATAGGATTTTTTTTCACTACATGATATTTCACAAATGCTGATCATTTTTTTAAAGATTTTATTTATTTATTTGAGAGAGAGAATGAGAGAGAAAGCACATGAGATGGGGGGAGGGTCAGAGGGAGAAGCAGACTCCCTGCTGAGCAGGGAGCCCGATGCGGGACTCGATCCAGGGACTCCAGGATCATGACCTGAGCCGAAGGCAGTTGCTTAACCAACTGAGCCACCCAGGCGACCGCTGATCATTTTTATTATACAAAAAGGTAGACATTTTTATTCGTGTATCGCCCTCTACTCATTATGAAAAACAAATAATCACATAACAGTCATCTTCTAAAATGTCCTTTATGTTTGTCCCTTCTCTAGTGTTATTGATCCTGTATTAGCCTACACTTTCACATTTATTCTGAGGCAGATTGGTACATTGGATTTCCAATGATCACCTGTATTACTAGTTTTTGCCTCTCACACGAAATGATTAATCTCTAAAATTTAGGGTTTCCTATCATGTCAACATTACAGTTTCAAACATTCATTGATTTTAATAAAAGACATTGCTGAGGTCAGAATTTTCTGTCTGCATTTCAAGGTCTTTGACGGTTTTTATCACCCTTTTCACCAAACTCTATCTCTCCCTAATTTTTTGACATGTAGCCCTAAGTTATAAAGAACTACTTTTGGAGGAGTTACTTCTTGGAACACATAACATACAATGGCTTTCCATATTTTCTCAACTTCATTTTACTTCCTGCTGCTTGAAATCCTCTGTTATTATCCCCTTGCCAACTATCTCATCAATTACAGCTGAATCAGAGTCAAGCTTCCTTACAAAATATACATGAAATATTTATTCTATCGTTACAGTAACTCACGTCAGCATCACTCATTTGAGTGGTTTATTGTGTGTGTCTTACTTTCCCAGTTTGATTGTGGGTACAAAGGCCAAGACAGTGGAGTAAGAGAGAGTACTGAGGTACATTTATTTCCCTAGGCTCCATGTATTTCCCCTCAGAGAATCCATGCTAATGCAGAAAACATATTTTGTACTGTTTTATTTGTTTGAAATAGTAGGATGTTTTTGATAAATGCAATTTAAAGAAGATTATGGAGGGAATAAACCATGTCTACTCCATCACATTTGAGCTGTAACCACTCATTGCTTGTCTGCGCAGTATCTGATGGCATGAATCATATCTCCTCCTCGAGGACTACAAGCGAGGAGCAGTTCTGTTTGTAGCCTAATGCAACTGCACTGAAATGTGACCTTATTAGAGCTAATGTCAGTGAACCTGTCAGATTCAAAATCAAGTTCTGTCATTGTCTTAGGAGCAATGAGGTATTACTCTGATTGATCTGCATAGTTGCCAAGTGCTTGGCATCACTCAGCTTTTCCCTGGATTTTGAATAAGTTCATGGCTATCAATCAACATATATATATGAAATTATTTATCTGGAAATCTGTGACATTAATATTACTGAATCCCTTGTGATTTGAGCCAAATGTATTGGCTTAAAATGTGTCATCTATGTAACTGCGAGGGATATTTGCACTTTAAGTTATATCTCAACATCATGTAGAGGCACAGTGTATTAGCTCATTCTTTAAGTAACAGAATTTAAGTAACTCTATTTTCACTGCATGCTATAAAAATATTGAAATTTGCTTTAACTTGTAAAAAGAGAAGTGACAATTACATAAGCATGACAGCATAAAAAATTTTACTGATAACATATAGTGTATAATATTAGTGATTCTGAATGTGAGTGATTTTGGAATGTCTAGTCATTTGTAACTTAACTTCATGAATGACTTTTTGTGAGAAAAAAGTTTAACTTACTGTCTTGAAGGAAGCTCGTTCACCTGATGTCATTGTCTTTCTTTTTTAATCTCTAAGCAGAAATAATCATTCAAATAATTTAATTAATTTTATATTAAATTTCTTCAAATCTTATGATTTCAGCCATTCGAAAACACACCATTATTTTATGAATCATGAATGAAGGAAAAATAAAAGCTTCCAACTGAACCAAGATAAAATGTTTTATAGCATTCTAAAAATTGTACACTTGTGGAAATACCCATCTCAGTCTTAATTAGTGAAAATTTTAATATATATTACCCCTGAGATTACCAACAAGGAAATGATGTGCAAAATTAATTAGTTAAGGTATTCCCCAAGTTCTTTATATTAGTAGTTAAACTCTTCTGAATCTTTTTTTGACTCAGAATTATTAATATTTGTATGTTTCATGTAATATCATCCTCTGTGCCTTCAAAAGTGTTGTCAATGCAAAATTCTTAAAAGAGGACTTACTGTCCCTAAGGTTGCTTATCAACATTTACACCAGTTTTACCCGTTTTTGTGCATGTGAGCAGGATAAGACATCTACAAAATTCCTAACAGCCAACTGTGATTGTAAGATGAATTCTGATCTCACAGATGTTGAAATGTGACAAAATATGTGTTTTCAACTGATGAAATAATGCACAATAACGTTTTCCTTCTCCTTGGAAAAATGCTAGTCAACTCATTCAAAACCATGCTAGTTTGTAAAAGTACATGTGTTAAGAAATTGTTTTGGGATTCATCCTAGAAATGACGCACCACTGTTGTATTTCTTAGTCTTCACTGCAGAAGCATTCATTCTCACAAATTAGTCCATAAAATTTTTGTGAAGATGTTTTTGTTTTAAATATCCACTGCAAATAGCTTGAGGTCATGTGACTAGTTCTGGACAATGGATTGTAAACAAAAGGAAGGTATATCACTCTGGGTAAGAGTGTTAAGATGCAGTGTGTCCTACCTCTTTCTTTTTCATGAAGACATTGAAATTCATATGAGAAGACAAATAATACAAGATTGAGGGAGACTGGATCCCTAAACTGCATGATGGATGAAAATTCCCTTAGTGAAAAACTTGTTTTGCTAAGCTATTGAAGTTGAGTTTTCTCTTCTCTGCTTAGCTTAATGTTGGTAATGACCTCAGTGCCAAATTTCTAGATAAATTGAGCCCCATAGATTATAATTTTTGAATGGCATCACTTAAAGATGGAGTTAATATGGATTTTTAAAAAATCCTCCTTTTTTAGATGCTCTAAACTAATTTATGAGCTAAAAACATTTCAATTGCAAAGGAAGATAAATTATCACCTGATATTTGGATCCAAGAATGGTTAATTACCTCAAAGATGCTACAAATACAACACTTCTTGATTCTACTTCTAAGTCAATGATGAAGACATAAAATAATAAATAACATTATTTTAAAACCTTAAAATATGAAACATTACACTTTGGATAAGGTGATGAAGGATCCATAAACATGACAAAAAAAAATTTTTTGTTTGCTTGTTTGTTTATCCTAAATCTCAAAAGGTAGCAAATACATAATACAATGGAATTTTAGAACATTCCATTTGTTTTCTTAAGAGATATAAATGATATTTTTCCTTTCTTATAATAACTTTATAATTGATGGTGTTACAGGTATAATATACCTAAAAAAGCCTACAACTATAGTCTCTAGCAGGATGTCCTTAGGCCTTAGCCCTTCTGCTCCCACTCCAGGCTGACTTCCATGTTCTAAACCAGAAAGTATAAGCCAATGAATATCAAACCGTGCCAAGAGCTGAGAGGCTGTTACTGCTTTTAAGTCATTCCCTCATAGTCGATCAAAACTATGCACATACCTAAAACACACACACACACACACACACACACACACACACACAAAGCCTAAGTAAATATTTAGATTTTAAATCGATCTTTTTTTATATATTACTTAGCACTGGCCTACAGAATTTGAATTTGAAAACACTTTTAAGTAACAGGGGTTTCACTAATAAATTGAAAACACTCATTATGTGTTCTAAGGACAGTTGTCCATTAGACTTAAAGTTTTAAAAACCTTTAAATTTATGTCAGCGAATCACTTACTGTACAGAGACCATTTATTACTGATTTAATTGACTGTGAAATATTTTGGGATGTACCTAAGTTGATAATATGTTGATGATAAATTCAGAGTGTGATTTATGAAATATTCCTTCCAATAGTAACTATGCTGCATTATATAAAAAATTTTGGCTTGGCAACGTTTTTTATAAATATGAATGATTATTAAATAGAGATAGCATAGTACTCATTTTAAGAAGGTTACAACTTTGGGGCCATTGCTAATTTTCCTAATAACATAATTTTGCCCAAAAACATCTAAAATAAAAATCCCCAAACAGTATTGGTAGCCATTAATTTTATAGAGGGGAGATTAATTCTCCTTTGCCTCAGTTTATAAGATATAATATTAGGAATAAATTGCAATTATATTTCAAACTCAGGTTAAATAAAAAGGCTTCTCTTTTATGATGTATAAGACTAATTAAGCATAAGGGAAAAATTTCCCTGAATCACATCAATATTTCTTTAATGATAAAAAACATTTCAATATCTTAAAAAACTATAATTTTCATAGAGACCTCAAAAATCACATTAAAATGACATTTTAATATCTAAATCAGGTTATAAATTATTGATTGAAGGAAATTTTGAGGTGTAGTGAAATTAATTACTAATTCAGCTAATGATACTTTCCTTAAAATAGTTTGAAAATGGAATATATTGTGCTTGCTTCGGCAGCACATATACTAAAATTAGATAATGGAATATAGTAATTTTCCATATGGTAGCCTCAAGTTTTTCACAAAATCTTAGGAACTTAAAACAATTTTTATAAGTATCCTATAATTTCTGAAAATATTAAGTCCTTCAAACTATCAAAAAATTGTTTTCATATAATCTCTCATTATTTGGGAGCAAAAGTCTGTAACTATCTGAACATAGGCAGACTGAATATATTAGCAGTATCTGGTTGATTAATCAACTAATCACTCATTAATCTATTGAAAGATTACTTGCTATGATTTAAATCATTCATGATACATACAAAATCATATCACATACATGTATAATCCTCTCATATACTGATAAATATTTAAAGAATGTTATACTAAAAAGTCAGATTTTTAAGTGATAACAAACTCCTCCAGGTTGTGGTATTAACAGGATGTTGCCAAATGATTTCAGTTTAACTAAGAACTGGAAATAATCAATAAATATTTGTCAAATTCACAAAATTACGTTCTACTTGCCTTTCTAATCACCTGATTCACACCTGCATTCCCTGCTAGCAAAGAAAAACCCAATCTTTGTATAATGATTTTTTTGTGCTTACATCTGTCCATTTCTCCTAATTCCTATAATTCTTACTCCTATATTCACCATTTTTCCAGCGACCCTGAACTCTCCCATGCCAGACTTAGATTTCCAGCTCTGGTGTGTCTAAATCAATCCTCCAGTACTGATTTCTTTGATTTACTATAGACTCTGTTTCATGTACCTAGTACAATTTTATATAGCATTTTTAATGGAAAAAAATTAATGTGTATCAGTTATAAAAAGCTTAGCATATATGGGTAAGACAAAATAAAAATTATCCATTGCTTTTGAACAATGATCCGGGTGTTGCTATACTTTCTGGTATCTGTTTCTCCTTATCTTGCTCTCTTGATTTATAAATCTACCTCACCTCTAAATGACCAAATACAACGTTGTAACTTTCGTCTATTCAGTTCATATAATCTAATTTAAATATAAAAGGTTAAATTGTATTCCATTTTATAAATATTTATACAATATTTATTCCACTCTAGTTGTGAGCATTTAGATTCTTTCTGAATGTCGAGTATACAAAAAATGATGTAATGAATTTGCATTTTCCTGTTATTTTCTGCTCAATTCTTAGGATTCTGTATTAAAAGATACAAATATTTTTGAAGCATTTTTTAAAACTACAATTTAGCATATGCTCAATGCTGAAAACATAATGAAATAGACACAGAAAAGCTCACATTTCCTGAGGATAATTACTCTTTAACTCTTTCTCTGTGTCTTTTCATCTTCTTTCCCATACTACTTTCATGCTCATGAGACGAATGAGCATGTAGTCTGTGTGTGTTTATGTGCAATTTCTTTACTGATTTTTCACATTGAAACACTTTATTGTACATACGGATGCCAATCAATATTTCTTTTACAATTATATATTTAACTGCATAATATTATATTGAGGTAACAAATGTATCTAACCATCAACTTAACATTGTCATTAATATGGTAATACTTTTCAAACATTTATGATTAACTCAAAAAGGTATAATAATAAATGTTGTTATCCAATTGCTCTACACAATTAGCATTATGGACCAGGTGTAGATTTTCTGGGCCAATGTTTAGCATATATTTAAATATTTTAATAAGTACTCAGAAAAGTATATTAAAAATTATAATTTATGTACCTACTGGCAGATGGTTTTCCTGCTTTATCAGCAACACTGGCTAGCATACAATGTTTAAATGTGTGTAGCACCGAAAGGTGGAATAATTCATAATAAATTAACTTGCCATATATGAATATTTGATTACTAGATTTCAATTTTATTTTTCATGTGTTTCTTCATTTGTCAATTGATTCTTGTTAGTATCCTCAACAAAGACAGAGGATGTACCCCAAATGGAAATTTGAAAGAAATTAAAAAAGAACTTTACAAAAGTACAGGCACCCTCTTGGAGAACCACATGGGATGGCGCAAAACCTGAGGACCAGTAACAGCCAGAAGCCATTGTCAACCTAAGCCTGATGTGACAATGAGACAGTTATCACCAGAACCCAGAGACACAGACCTGTGTGAAGAGGACCACTAGTGGAAGCTGTGGCGTTATGCTCAGGAATGACCTGAAGAGAAAGAGAGTCAAGACCCCCAACATATTTTCCTTCCTGACATCTCCTTCCAGTGTTCTGAATGCTATACCAATTCGTAAGGTAATGGGCAAGAAAGCCCAGAGAATGGAGTGCAGCTGCCTGAGAGTAATCTCATCTGTCCACTTATATTAGTTTTCTGCTGTTGGTTTTGAAATATCATCTTATCATTTTTTAGTTCACTTGTTTATATATTTTGCATTGTGAATTTCAAAGAATTTTCTATTTTTTTATTTTTATCTTTATTTTTTATTATTAAAGATAATTTTATCTTTATTTTTTATTTTTATCTTTATTTCCCCCCAAGAGTTATGATTAAAATGTTCTTACTGCAACACTCATGCATGTTCAGCATCCATTTTCATCGATCAGGAGGAAATAATAAATAGTTACTATGGAATATTTCATATGCAAGATGTATAAAAGATACTATATTGAGCATAAACTTAGTCATGACTCAGCTTAAGGAGGAAAACAATACGGATGAAGTTTTAAGTCCTTGTTGCTATTTTATTGTTGGTAAATCATTTTCAGAAGTGTTTTACTTCTCAGGTTTTACTCCTTCACATTTTACTCCTTTCTAAGTGATCTGTGATTATTTTTTCTTTACAGACCGCATTTTTGAGCGATCAAATGTGATTTTCTCTTTCACCTTCTTCCTTTCCATGTAGTCTATTAACAGAAATATCTTCTTATATCTGTCTACAGATTAGACCAAATACTAGATCAAATTCTGTTCTGTGCTTAGTATTTATCTAAAGCACAGGTGTTTGTCTTCATTCAGAGTAAAATGCATTCTTCAGACCATACTCTTTATTAGTCTTTGTCTGTTTTGTCTATTTGTTTCTGAAAGTGTATGTGAATAGGCTTGGAATGATAATGGTTGTGGCCTTACTTTCGCATGTTCTCTGGCTAACTCAGGAAGCAGAAACTTCACAGCAGAGGGATATATCCCCAACTCAGATTAGAAACTCATGATCTTGGATACAGGTCCCTACTGAAATGCAAATTGTCTCCTTTACTTTCTTCAGGATTGTTCTTTTGAAAGGTAACATCAGGACAACATATGCTGTTAAACCTAGAGAGTTTTCTAATTCATATTACCTTTTGGAGGAAAGTTGAGAAGTATTCTAGAAAGGCATTATTTTAATGTATCTAAATGAATTTTTTGTTTTGAACATGAAAAACATGTTATAAATCAAATAATTTCTAAATACATGTAAAAGTGGTAAAATACGCAATAGTAATACTTTTTAGATATCACCCACTTATACATCCACCTGTGGGTGAAGAACTATGACCACATGGATATATTCCCCACAATATCTCAACAGTATCATCTCTGAAGTTGAACTGCTGACTCATTAAGATCCATTTACCCCATTACTGAAAGATGTGGTAATAGCATTCTGATACAATATTCATTAATTGGAAATGGTTGGACCAATTTTATAGTCTACCAAGTGATGCTATAAATCAAATTATTTTTATGGTGCTATTTTTTTTTCAACCACTAATCTAATTTGTACTACTGTTACAGTTCTTTAGTCAATGTTTTGATTTTAGCATTTTGTCAGTGATAACTTATCTTTAAATTGTCTTTCTCAAAATCTATCCTACGAATTATTGCCATGTCAAATTTAAAATGATCAGACTAGGATTTGTTAATAATTATTCACATTTATTTTGACCTTATTATCAGATAGTCAATATCATAAAAATTGTACATATAATAAGTAATTTAATCTTCTTGACAATCTGTTGAGTTTAGCACTTATCGTCTCTACATACAAAGAAATTGAAGTCTTAAGATGTCAGGTGACTTACCTAAAGACAATAACCCACCAAATGACAAACCTGAATGGAAAACTACGTCAAGTTCCCATTTTCTCAAAATACTATATTCTCATTCCAACAAAAGTCATCTTCTAAGTATAATCATTTCTGTGTGGTACTGTCCTTATTTCTATGCTATTGAATGGGGTACCCCCCACCTTGTTCTTCTATCAGTGCATGTTAACCATGACCTCATATTTATATCCTTCAATAATCTCATATAATTACAACCATTTCTTAAGTTTCCATTGCAAATTAGCATATCTTTTGCAATACATTATTTTGTATTTACACAAAATTGGCTTACTCATTTATTAGTTAGTGACTGAACATCTATTTTTTAAACACAGCAGTTAGGTATTGAAGAGGACATTCCAGGATTCAAGACAGAAATGCCTGCTTTTCTGGAGCTTATATTTTAAGGTATAGGTCATAAAAATATAATTTATTTATTGCTTCTAAATACTATAAGATGTCCATTACAGCAAATTAAATATTTCCAAGAATAATTTTATTTCTTTAGAGAATGTGGAGGCACATTGGATTGTTTTGTACCTAACAGTTTGTCAGTTTTTATGAAGTTTAAAATACACATATAATTTGACTCAACAATCAATTCTAGTCTTTTACCATGGTGAAATTAAAACTTATGTTCACACAGAACTTGTATATAAATGTTTATATGGGATTTATTCATAATTACCACAGCTGAAATTGCCTTCAACTGGTGAATGCAAAAGCAAACTGTAGTATATTCATGCAATGGCAAACTACTTGGTAAGAAAAAGGAACAACACGAAGGACAAAAGCAAGAACATGGATGAAGCTCTAACGCATAATGCTAAGTTACAGAAGTCAAACTAAAAAGGTGTGAACAGTATGGTTTGGTTGAAAGCAAAGCTATTATGAAAGAAAGCTGATTTGTGGTTTCTAGGGGCCGAGGCAAGAGAAGGAGTGTTCTACCTAAGGATACAATGGGACTTCTGGGGTGACAGAAATGTTCTATATCCTGATGGTGATAATGGTCACATAACTGTGGAATTGTACACAAAGAAGAGTAATTGATACTGCAATAAAAACAAAAAGTCCTTAACTGAGTTAACAGCTGACTGAACATGAAAGAAGATAAGATTAGTGGGGAAGGGAAGGCCAATAGAAAATGACCAATCTTAAATACAGATAATATATACTTATACCAATAATCTATATCTATACCTACACCAAATCAAACAAAACAGAGTGTAAGGGTCACATGACACACCCAGTTAAAAGTCCATGATACATAGCAGTTTTAGCCCCTATTGGATAAGATAAACAGTGGGATGGGAACAATATTTAAAGAGAAAATGACTAAAAATCTTGCAAAACTGATAAAAAAAATATCAAAATACATACCTTAAGAAGCCCTTCAAATACCATGCAGGAGAAAATCACATCTAGGTACATCATAAACAAACTTATGAAAAGCACAGGAAAAAATTACAGAGGCAGACAAAATCTCAAATTAGCCAGATAAAAAGCAATGACAAGACTGAATGATGGTACAGAGAAATAATGGAAATTAAAGACAATCAGTGATATCTAAAGTTCTGAAATATTTTAAGAAGCCAATCGTGGGGCGCCTGGGTGGCTCAGTCAGTTAAGTGTCTTCCTTCAGTTCAAGTTGTGATCCTGGGGTCCTGGGATTGGAACCCCAGGTTGGGCTCCCTGCTCTGCTTCTCCCTTTCCCTCTGTCCCTGCCCCCCACTCATTCTCTCACTCTCTGAAAAATAAATAAAATCTTTTCTATTTTTTTAAAGATTTTATTTATTTATTTGAGAGAGAGAGCCCAAGCAGGGGGAGTGGCAGGCAAAGGGAGAAGCAGACTCCCCGCTGAGCAAGGAACCCCATGCAGGACTTGATCCCAGGACCCTAGGTTCATGACCTGAGCCAAAGGCAGGCATTTAACCGACTGAACCCCCAGGCATCCCAGAAATCTGGAACTCTAATAAGATATAAAAATTAGTGGAAGGAGTAACTCTGTGCCTAATACAAAACAATATGGACTACTTGAAATAGCAAAAATTATATTGTCTTATATGCCTATTGCACAAAGGATGGAACACATTTAAACAGTTAAATAGTTATAAGGTTGTTACATTGTTTCTTAAGTGGCAAATAATTTATTGTTGATTGCAATAAATCAAGACTATATAATTTTTCAGATAAGCATGAAAAATAATAAAATGAATAGTATAACCAAAAGGCATAGAAAGCAGGGAATAAAAAATTCTTGGGTAATCTAAATGAAAGTAAGAAGGAAGAAAAACATTTTTTTTCTCTTTTCTATCTTCTTCCTGTCTCATTTTGTCTTTAACGTTCTGGCTTTTTTTTTTTTTTGAAGTAGTGTTAGAATAAAGAATAACTGCTTTCTAAATAAATGTATGCTTTAATATTCAAAAAGAAATAATGAGAAAATTAAAGGAGGTATGTTAATAATATAAAAAAATGCAAGCAATGACAAAACCAATCAAAATTGACATATTTTGTGCAGAATGGTCCTTCTTAGCTATTTAAAACAGAGAAACCAGCATGATGTATGCTATGCAAATTTAGATGATAGAGGTATGTTGCTAAATCCACCTATATCATAAAGATACATTTGTTTATATTTTACCAATGTATGCGTTCTTGTATATCATTTATTTACCTTTAAATGTGATACTATTTGTAATCTACTGGAGTAAAATGAATTTATTAAAGATAAATAAACCTTAATACAGGTATCCTATTGCCAGAAATGGTCCACTGATGTGTGTAAGGCAATTCCATTTTTGTTCATTGTTTCAGAAAAGTATATATGACATAAAACAATATTTGTGCCAAATGTTGAACTATTTAATATATTCTGCTTCTGTTTAACTATATGTGGATGAAAAATTTATGTCCTTAATTATCTACATTTTCAATTGGTAAGAAAGACAAACTACAAAGTCATAACTGAAATCAATGTAGTTGGAAATGAAAGCAAAGCTCTGTTATCTCTTGCTATTTAAGCTTCTAAGTTCCCTATTTTTTATTACAGTGGCTCTTGATGTATTGTTTTTCTTGGACACTTACTCAAAACAAAAACGTATAAGAAAAATTAAATATTGATGTTCACAGTAGGATAGTTGCAATATTTCATGGAGTTTTACCAAATAAGCAATATTTCTACTTGCTAGGACATTCTTTGTTGATGAAAGATTATTTTTCTTTCCACTCAAAGGAAATCAGAAAAGTCATTTTAAACTATATTTAGCTGTTATGGAACTATTTACTTCTTTTTTTACAGAAGCAAGTAGACATGAAATATGATAGAATTGTTGACCAAGATGGCCTTTCCCTGTGACAAATCTGATGATCTCTGTGTTTTAAAACAGGGCATATTGTACCTTAGAAACATGGCTGTATTTTATTTGAAATGTTTGAAATATTTTCTGATTTAAAAAATGTTGATTTTTTAGTAATAAATTCTTTCCACTGTAGTGTAAAAATTTTAAATACATATAAAGTAATACTCAGATCTTATCTAAATATTAAAACTGATAATAGATAAACATACAGATACCTATATGGCTCTATAACTTACAAATATAATTTCTCAGTATCTCTGATTTGGCCAGAAAAATATATATCAATTTTTATGTAAATAATTAAAATGTATTTTGAAAATTTCTGTCAACATCTAAGTATATATGCTTTGGAATGCAGCAGTAATGACTTAAAAACAATTCAACTAAACACTCCAACTCTCTTGTAGATTCTCTACTATGTTAAGGGTCCATATGAGGTAGTAGACACAGATACAGGTACCACCACTTATTTTTCTCACTGACTGGCATAGTCAATCTCAAGAGAGTCTATAGGCCAAATAATAATAATCATAATAATACTTAATCTAGAGCTAAATATTGAAATCAAATGAAAAATTATATAAATTAATATTTTTAAACGAGAAAATGTCTTGAGACAAAAACTAGTTGAAATTCTTCAAGACACTTGAGATTTACAAATTAATGAAATCACATATTTTCAGGAAAGCTTGGTGGAAGAAATTGACCTTTATCCTGTGAATGACAGCATGATGCATAGGATACACCTTCTGTCTTTGACTTCTGGGAGCTTCCTAACTAAGCAAGATGAGAAATATACATATTTTAGAGATAAAATATGAATGTTTATACTATATATAAAAATTTTTATAAAAAGCAAGGGGTATAGGTTTCAGGAAAGCAAACTTTCAAAAATATCAGGAAAGACATCCCGAAATTGTTTCATTTGTGATAGCCTTTGTATAAAAAATCAAATTGCCTTGAATAGCAAACTGGTGCAGCCACTCTGGAAAACAGTACGGAGGTTCTTCAAAAAGCTCAAGTTAGGGCGCCTGGGTGGCTCAGTTGGTTAAGCCACTGCCTTCAGCTCAGGTCATGATCCTGGAGTCCCGGGATCGAGTCCCACATCGGGCTCACTGCTCAGCAGGGAGTCTGCTTCTCCCTCTGACCCTCTTCCCTCTCGTGCTCTCTATCTCTCATTCTCTCTCTCTCAAATAAATAAATAAAATCTTTAAAAAAAAAAAGCTCAAATTAGAACTATCCTATGATTTAGCAATTACACTATTGGGCATTTATAAAAAAAAATACAAAAACACTAACTCAAAGGGATATATGCACCCCTATGTTTATTGCAGCTCTAGATGCAATAACCAAGATTTGGAAGAAGCCCAAGAATTCATCAATTGGTGAATGGATAAGGATGTGAGATATATAATGGAATATTATTCAGCCATAGAAAAGAATGGAATCTTTCCATTTGCAACAACATGGATGGAGCTAGAGTGTATAATGCTTAGTGAAATAATCTGTCAGAGAAAGACTAATACCATATGATTTTACTCATATGTGGAATTTGAGAAACAAAACAAATGATCATAAGAAAAAAATGAGAGAGGAAAACTAAGAAACAGACTCAACGAAAGGGAACAAACTGATATTTACCAGAGGGGAGGTGGGTCAGGGGATGGGTTAAATAGGTGATGGGGATTAAAGAGGGCACTTGTGATGAGCACCAGGTGTTTTATGGAAGTCTTGCAACACTAAATTGTACACTGTATGTTAACTAACTTTAATTTAAATACAAACTAAAAAAATAATAAAATAAAATGTGTCACTGAAAAAATTGCATTGAATATGAAAATGTACAGGGAGATCACTAAAATTATGTAAATAAATATATTGTGTGTACAATGTGGCAGGTGCTACTGTAGGCAATTTGCATTTATTATCATCCCCAACATTTTAAACATCACAAGGGCATATGCTCTTTTTTTTAGGTATTTTATTTATTTCTTTATTTGAGAGAGTTAGAGAGAGAGCATGAGCAAGGAAGAAGGGTAGAGGGAAAAGGAGAAGCAGGCTCCCTGTTGAGCCTGATGTGGGACTCCAGCCCAGGACCCTGGGATCATGACCTGAGCAGAAGGCAGACGCTTAACCCACTGAGCCACCCAGACATCCAAGGGCATATGCTCTTATTGTTTTATTTTTTAAGTAAGAAAGCAGAAGCCAGGGATAAAATGCCTGCCCTAAGTCATAGATTATTATGGGATAGATCTAGATTCACACTTCAGGCTGATATCTGAGCCTGCTTTCCAAACCACACTGCTATATTACTCAGACCCTGCAACGGATGATAAAAAGACATAATAATGGTAATATAAGAGCTAAAAGCATATTTTTGGTTATTAACATTTATGATGTTAGAAAGAGAAAATAGAACTAGAAGAACGTGCTGAGATCAGATTTTAAAGAGTCATGTAATATGTACAAGATAAGATATTTGAATTGGAATCTGTACTCAATGATAGACATCTTTTTGTAAATAAATACATAAATATTTAAATAGATATATTGATAGAAAGTGTACTAAGGATCTGTAATATGTCACTAACGTTCATTTATCTATTTATTCACTCAACCAGTTGCTTACTAAGTTTAAAAAACTTAGTAAGTTTACTTTATGTTTACAGAATTCTTATTATATGTCAGACACTATGCTACACATAAGGATCCTGATATAAATTAGAGACATTTACTGCTATAAAAAATTTACAAAAAGATTTTTGAAGTCAGGAGAAAATTAAAGTTTAATATGACAGTAACACTTTTCGGTATGCTATTCTATGATTTACATAGATTTGTGCAATACATTAAATTATTTATATCATTATATACAATGAAAATATATAGGTGTATGAATGCACACACATATAAATAACCACACAATATACAAATATATTTGATGTATTAGTATAAAAAATCACATAATTTTATGTAAATATGATTACTACCATGCATTTTTTACTGCAGAGTTAATATTCTTGTCATAGGGATAGGCTCTTCCCTCTGTCTTACTCACATGAGACTCATCCCTAAAATACTGCAGAGCACCCCGGGTTAACCAAGTAGTTTTTTTTTAAGATTTTATTTATTTATTTGACAGAGAGAGAGATAGTGAGAGCAGGAACACAAGCAGGGGGAGTGGAAGAGGGAGAAGCAGGCTCCCCGCAGAGCAGGGAGCCCAATGTGTGGCTCAACCCCAGGACCCTGGGATCATGACCTGAGCCAAAGGCAGACGCTTAACAACTGAGCCACCCAGGCACCCTAACCAAGTAGTTCTTATCCTTCCATATTTCTTATGAATACTTTTTCAAATAGGTATGCATGCATTTATGTACTAGCTTTCTAGGGCTGCCATAACAAAATACCACAGACTGTGTGGTTAAAACAACAGAAATCTATTTCTCATTGTTCTGGAGGCTGGAAGTTCAAGATCAAAGAGTTAGTAGGTTTGATTTCTCCTGAGGCCTCTCTTGGCTCAGAGATGGCAGCATCTTCACTGTGTCCTTACTGGTCTTTTCTCTATGCAGGTGCACTCTTCAGGGCTCTTCCTCTTCTTACAGTCCTGTTGGATTAGGATCCTGTCCTTATGATTTCATTTAACCTAAATGACCTTCTTAAATCACCCCCGATCTCCAAATACAGCCCTAAGGGTTAGGTCTTCAAAACATGAATTTCATATCTCATATGAAATACACTTAAAGTATTCTAAGTTTCTAAATGAATCAGGGTGATGGTATATGTAATAACTTCTTTTCAGTTGTTATTCAACAAGGATGTTCATTGGTATATTTAGGATAGCACATAAGAGATTTTTTAAAAGTATGTAACAATTTAAGGAAAGAAAATAGATTAATAAAAATGTTTGATTAAATCAAAATAAGGCAAATAAGCAGAAAAAATTAACATAAGAAATGTAAATTAAATAGAAATAAAATGGTAAGATAGCACATGGAAATCAAATTATATCAGTAAATACAAAAAAATATGCTGGCTTTTTAAAAAGCATTTATTTATATATAGCTTATAAGAGGTCATTTAAATATAAAGATATAAACATCTTAAAATAAAATGATGGAAAAATATACCTAGTAAAGTTTATTCAAAAGAAAACTTAAGAGAACTATAAATATAATATAGTAGACTTTAAGGTATGGGTCAGCAATTTTTTTTTTCTTAAAAGGCCACATAGTAAACATTCTAGGCAGGAAGGAAATAGGGCAGGTAGCTGTCTCAATTAATTAAATCTTCCAGAACTTACATCAGGCAAACAATATGTACATGAACTAGTGTGGCTATGTTCCAATTCAATATATATATATTTTTAATAAAAACAGGGAACTTGTCATAGGTTATAGTTTGTGGATCTTGATTTTAAAGTAAGAGGCATCAATAAGAATAAACAAAAATAGTTCCTGCTGATAAATGAGTCACTTCAATGAAAAAACTTAGTCTTAACCATATGCACCAAAAAATCTAGCTTTAAAATATATAGGGTAGGGGCACCTGGGTGGCTCAGTCGTTAAGCATCTGCCTTCGGCTCAGGTCATGATCCCAGGGTCCTGGGTTCGAGCCTCACATCAGGCTCCCTGTTTGGCGGGAAGCCTGCTTCTTCCTCTCCCACTCCCCCTCTTGTGTTCCCTCTCTCGCTGTCTCTCTCTCTCTGTCAAAAAATAAATAAAAACTTAAAAAAAATAAAATATATACGGTAAAATACTGACACAACTAGAAAAAAGAAAAATAGAAATCCAGGATTATAAAGGAGACTTTAATATTCTTCTTTCAACTAATCACAAATGTCACAAAATAAAAATTTAGAAAAAAACACAAAAATATGAGCAACACATTTAACAATATTGATGTGGTATATTTAGAAAAATAAATAGCAGAAATACAATTCTTAATCTCTTCAGGTGCTCAAGAAACATTAACCAAACATACATTATGTTGGGCAATAAGAATAAGTTCAATAATTTTCAAAGATTAAAATCATTTGGAGTTTGTTTTGTGATCACAATAGATTTAATCTACCTTAATTTAAATCAGAAACTTTCCAACAGCACCAATATTAAATACTACTCATAAATAATCCAGTGTCAAAGAAGAAATCAAACCTACCGACGTAAAAGAAGGTAAAATATAGAGAACAGATATCAACAAAATATACCAAAAACATAAAAAAATCCAACAAAGGCAAATTTTAGTTGCTTGTTTTAATATTAAAAAAATATTCTGGAATTCCTAGAAAAGAGGAAGAAGTAAAAAGAAAAATTTTTGAAAGTTGAATGAAAATTTGTTATTTTTCAGATAAAGGATTGTAAATGCAGGAAAACCAATGAGAAAACATTTTAAAACAAGGAAATTAATTTAATAAGTTTACTGGAGGCAAAGTCAATATAACATTCAATTGCATTTTAAACATAGCAACAAATACAAAACAATACAAAAAATATTGGTACTTTATAGGAGATACTCAAAATACTGACATAGAATTTAACAAAAATAATTCTGCAAAATCTTTTAATAATTGTCTCAGTTCAAGTGGAGCCTCACATGACAATAAACATCTATGGAACCCAAAGACTCAAGGGGAGTTGCATTCATTCACAGACTCTTGTTCTTGGATTTCCACCAGACACTTATGAAAGACTGAGTGCAAGCAAGCAGCCCTTAGTGGTTCACATATGTAGGAGAATAGCAGCTTTGCTGGTACCCCTCACCTCTGTAAAAACAGAATATCGATCACCTGAGGTGAGGGCAGCAAATATTCCCAATGTCAGCAGACAGATCCATTGCATCCTGGCATGTAAGAAAAAACGACATCCCAACAAATGGGCCAAAAAGTGGTTATCATCCAGGTTAACTATAGGTCTTTTAATACTGGGTTAAGAACAGTATAAATGAGAAAGTTCCAAGCCTAAAACTGAACCAGACAACTGAGAAAGCCACTGACTGTCACTATCAGTTTAGCAGCCACAAGCAACCAGCAAGAGCAACCTAGAATGGGAAGAAAGACAAGAGTATGGAGAGTTAATACTTCTGAGGCACAGGATCAGAAGCAAGGCCAATCTATTATGATGGAACATGATGAAAAACCCCCAGTTGAGGCAGAGGTGGGGAATGAAGACAGTCTTCTCACTAATCCCAAGGAAACACCAGAGGAATTTGAAAACCATGGTGCCATGAGGGTACCCATAACAACAAAACACAAACACAATTTAATTCCTGACTAGATTAACTCAAACATTGTACATGGCCTAGGAGAAGATGTTTGCCCATTTCTAGACGTAAAATGCTATTTTCCTCAGTCTCCACCCTGGTATACATGCTAGAAAATGAGCTACATAAAAAGGTAAGTACAAAATTATTCACTGTGAAGAGACAAAACTATTGATAGAACTAGACAACTTATGGCCCAGATGTGGTTGGAAGTCTGAGAAAGGAATTTAAAATAAGTATCATTAATATGTTCAAGTTTCTACTAGTAAAAGGGAGATGGCCTGCATAAGCAGATGTGGAATTTCATGAGATAAATGAAACCTACAAAATAGAGTTGAAAAGAAACACTAGAAATAGGAAACACCATGACATAAATTGATAATGTTTGTTGTGTTCATTGTTAAGCTCAAAATAACCCAAGGGATTAATCAATAAATACAAAAAAGAGTTTAATGAAAATTATCCAAAGTAAACACAAGAAGAAAAAAACACAAATGAAGAAAAACAAAATACAGTATGAAAACAGACCAGTTTTGAGAGAATATCAAATGGTCCAACATAGGTGAACTTGACTTTTAAGCGGGAGAAGGCAGAAAGAGAAAAAGGCATGAGGATTATTTAAAGAGACAATGAACAAGAATTTTACAAAAATAATGAAAAACTTTCAACCACATAGTCAATAATCTCTGAAAATCCTAAATAGGAGGAAAAAACAATAAAAATACTAAAACAAAAAGAAAGAATGAGAAGAAATTACAAATACAAAATGGAAAAAGACTTTAAAGTAGAAAGCTTTTGTTGCTGTGATTAGACTAGTAATATACTCCTCTTTGGAAGCCACAGGTTTTTTGTTTTTTGTTTTTTTGGGTTTTTTTGGGTTTTTTTTTAAGTAAATACAGCATGAAGTCTATACCTCATACATATGCAATAAATTCTTTATTACAACTCAGGAAAAAAATAAAAATAAAAAGTAAAAAATACTAAAACAAATATCAATTCACAATATTCAGGGCTAAAAAATAGAAAATCTTCAAGGTAACCAGAGAAGATTGCAACATGTTTTACAGATGAAGATAGGAAATAATTTATATTCCCCATTGCATACATTCATACACATATAAAAAGATGCATATTATATATCTATGAATTTTAGAAATTTTGTGTTCACATTGATAATTCCAATTTTATTATATCTCAATTGGACTCTTTTTAGCCATCTCCCACTCTAGATTTTCATATTGCTTCTTCCACAGTGAGAACTTTGGTGCCCAGTAATATCAACGTATTTACTTATTTCCTCAACAATCCTATAATACATATAAAATAGTGTTAGAATTGTTTTAGTCATACCATTAATAATGAAATTTATTAAAGAAAAACAGTTTAGACTACATTTTGCCAATTTTCACCTACGTCCCAAAGACATATTCAAGACCAAAGTAACTCTCTAGACCCAAAATGGAGCAGCTCCTTCTCAGGGTACCACGTCAGCAAACTGAAACTTAGATTACCTTTCACATCCTAAAGCTCTACTTGACCAGACATGCGGTAGATCCAGTCAGCCAATCAACAAACCCAAGCCAACCCTGGACTTTCTAATCCCAGACGAGGTTAATAATGTGGCCCCAGACAATCAGATATTTTCTATTCTTCTCTCTACCTTATTCTTCCTTATTCTTTATTCTTTATCCTATAAAAGCTTTCTGCCTTCTTCCCCTTTAATAGTTCTCCAAAAAGAGACTGTCTACTCATAAAGGGTTAAATAAAGTTTATTTGTAACACCTAAGATGCCTTCATTAATCCTTTTTTAACAGTTTTTAGTGTCTAGGTATGGGATTTGAAGCTAACTGCTAATAGCCCAAAAGAAGAGACGCATAGTCAAGGTGTTGGCAGATTCATTTGAATTCACTGTTCTTGTTACCTACACAGTGCTGTGGGTAAATCACTCCTGTATCTGAATTCGACTCCCACGTATATAGCTCTTCAATCCAAACATACTTTAAAATATATTTTTCACATACATAAAAATGCATGTGTTTACTGTATGTCTGTATTTATGTATGTATGTGTGTATTATATATATATCAAACTCTATCGAATTTTAGGTGCATTGTGTGTGTGTGTGTGTGTGTGTGTGTGTGTGGTCTCCAGAAAGGTGTTGGGGTAGTTACATTGGGAGTCTGCAACAAATGGCAACCATTAAGGGACTCAAAAACCTTGAAGTAAGTTCACAGCATAAACTGTTGGGGGGGGCTTGGGAAAACAGATTTAAACAAGAAATTCAAGCTGTTTTGACCATCACAATCAAAATCTAAATAGGCATAAATTGAATGATTGAAAGATATTAGGACATGTCCCACTAAAAAGAAATCTTCCCAGGAAAGAAATAATGGATCTATTGCTAATGGGAATCTAAGAAGCCAAAACTGGCAAAATTGGGGAGCATGACCTGGCAATGTATAATGTATGAGACTGTATAGAAAGTGTCTATTGCTTTCAGAATATATGAAAGAGAGGGCAGTAAGGAGAGTCACCGCCGGATGAGAGCTGTACAAAGCCCTGGATGACGGAAAGAGTATAAATTCACCTGGAGAGATGAAACAGCTGAGAAAAGGAAAGACTAACTTAGCTAGCCTGGCCTAACACAGTTTATTTAGCATCAGGGATTTATTCTTTGGAGGAGTTCTTTGCTCAGAATTGAAAAACCTAACTGCACAGAAGTGAAAGGTAATCACACTCATATCTCTCCTCTGTACTCAAATTAGAATGAATTCTGTCCCATATTCTCACCACACCTCACATCCAACTCTACAAACCACCCTAATGATTTCCCTAAAAGATAAAGTATATTATAACACATTTAAAATGAAATAAGTGATCTACATTTTTGGAGGGTCTGAACAGGGTGTTGTTCACCTATAAGTGAAGGACATTAAAACTAGCATGCCATTAATCGTCTGCAACAACAGATGGTAAAAACAGTATTTCTCAAAATTTAATATACATTGCAATCACTTGGAAAAGTTTAAACACAGATTCCTGCATTCCATCCAGGTCAGTTGGTCTGAAATACAGCCCCCTACAGTCAACAACCTCCAAAGTATACTAATAATGGCAGTTTGTGGACCACATTTCAAATAGAACTATCTTAGAAGGCAGTAGAGCAGTTATTCAAAATCCCAAGAGAAATGATGTTAGACCTGGAATTAGTTATTTTATATATTGCCTTTATTCATAATAAAGTGCTTTTATTCTATCCTTTAGTCTTACTTATTTTAATAATTTCTCTATATACTGATGTTACTTTCAAAATTTCACTTTATTGGGCCCCTGGGTGGCTCAGTCGTTAAGCGTCTGCCTTCGGCTCAGGTCATGATCCCAGGGTCCTGGGATCTAGTCCCGCATCGGGCTCCCTGCTCTGTGGGAAGCCTGCTTCTCCCTCTCCCACTCCCCCTGCTTGTGTTCCTGCTCTCACTCTCTCTGTCAAATAAGTAAATAAAATCTTTTAAAAAAATTCACTTTATTAAAAAATTACAGAAATAGGGATACCTAGGTGGCTCAGTCAGTTAAGCATCTGCCTTCGGCTCAGGTCATGATCCCAAGGTCCTGGGATCAAACCCCACATCCTGCTCCCTGCTGAACAGGGAGCCGGCTTCTCCCTTGGCCACGCCCCTGCTTGTGTCTGCTCTCTCTCTCTCTCTCTCTCAATCTCTCTGTCAAATAAATAAATAAAATCTTTAAAAAAACAAATAAGTAAATAAAAATAAAAAAAATTATAGAAATCAATTGACCTGAGAATACTATTTTTATTTCAAGCGATCTTGCTAAACCCACTTATTAATATATTATGACATTCTCCAAATAATCATATAATTTTCAAACATTTCTAAAGATCACATTTATTCTGAAATCTAAATTGATTTCATCACTTACTCCATTATAATAAGCCAAGAAATTATTGTAAAATGCATGAATTCATTTTTAAAAATTTATTAGAGAGGAGAGATGGAGTGAGGTGGCAAGAATAAAATTCTTAGAAAATTTCTCAGAAGATACAAGAAATACCCAGCACCCTGTGGCTTATTATTGTTATTAAGACTTTTATTATACATCTCTGAATAGTCTATACTCCTGAGCAGAAAAAAATTTAAAAAAATGCAATATCACTTGTCCTGTATCAAAGTACACAGGCACCCTGTGGTCCTGCTCTCATTTGTTTTCATAATATGCATATATTTTGACTGTCATAACAATACAAGATATTATAAGTATTGAAATTTCTTATATAAACTTTTCTCCTATTCTAAAAAAATTTCTATAAGCATGGATATTAACTAGATTATTTAAAATTCATGTATTCCTATTGCATGAAGATTTTATCTGTCACACACACCATGTGTTTTCTCATTACATTGAATTCTTTTATCTTTTAGGTTTCAAAAACCAGTAAAATACTTTAAAAAGATATATTGAATATGCCCATTTTGTGATTCAGAGAAAAGCTTATCATCACAATTGTATGCAATCTCTTTAAAGTATGCTGACATTATTGATTATCTCATCATCAGACTAAGGTTCAATATATTTTGCAAAATCCATCAATTAAATATATTTCCCTCTGCCTTTTTATCTTCCTTATCTTTAATCTTTTTTCTGAAGCCTCTCTCTTTCTCCTGCTGATCAATCACATTGGTTCTTTTATATATTGGCTTTTGTGAAATTTAAATGCATTTAATGTGGTAATAAACTTGATAATCCTAACTCAGATCTTAACCTAAACCTCAAATTTCTTTCAATGGATCTGTGGTACATTTGTAATTTCAAAAAATAGGCTCTCCTATATGTGTAAAATAAATAGAAGTATTATTTCTAAATTGTTGGCAATAAAAGTTTTTTCTAAAACAATAATTATATTAGTAATAGCATAGATTTAAATTGAAAATTAATAATAAGATAAAAAGATAAATAACTTTCCTGTATTATGAAATCTAAAAACATCCCTAGAACAATTTCACTACTGGGTATTTACCAAAAAATTTAAAAAACACTAATTCCAAGGGATACATGCACCCCTATGTTTACAGCAGCATTATTTACAACAGCCAAATTATGGAAGCAGCTCAAGCATCCATTGATAGATGAAAAAATAAAGAAAATGTGGTGTAATTATTCAGCCATAAACAAAGAATGAAATCTTGCCATTTGCAACAGCATGTATGGAGCAAGAGGGTATAATGCTAAATGAAATAAGTCAGTCAGAGAAAGACAAAGACCATATGATTTTACTCATCTATGGAAGTTACTCATATATAGAAGTCAAGAAATAAAACAAATGGGCAAAGGAAAAAAAAAAGAGAGAGTGACAAACCAAGAAACCAACTCTTAACTACAGAAAACTGATGGTTACGAGAGGGAATGTGGGTGGGAGGGTAAGTGAAATAATTGATGGGGAGTAAAGAGTACACTTATCATGATGAGTTTTAAGTAATGTACACAATTGTTGAATCACTATATTGTACACCTAAAACTAATATAATGCAGTATGTTAACTATACTGGAGTTAAATTTTAATACTTATTACAAAAATAGAAGCATCCCTACAGAATGATTTTCCAGAATAATGTGCATACTACAGCTATTCTTACCACCCTGAAATCCCTTTCTCAATATTCTACTTGATTGAAATTTTACTAGTGAAGTTTAATAGTACATGTATTTATTGCCCCCCTAGTAGATATTTTACATAAAAAAATCTCAACACCCCAAAAACAAATAATCCAGTTAAAAAGTGGGCAGAAAACAATAGACATTTTTCCAAAGAAGACATATAGATGGTTAACAGACACATAGAAAGATGCCCAACATCACTCATCAACAGGGAAATACAAATCAAAACTACAATGAGATACCACCTCAAACCTGTCAGAATGGCTAAAATTAACAACATAGGAAACAACAGGTGTTGGTAAGGATGCAGAGAAAGCGGAACCCTCTTACACTGTTGGTGAGAATGCAAACTGGTGCAGCCACTCTGAAAAACACTACGGAGATTCCTCAAAAAGTTAAAATAGAACTACCCTACAACCCAGCAATTATACTTCTAGGTATTTACCCTAAGGATATGGACATACTGATCTGAAGGGGGACATGCATTCCAAGGGCTGTAGCATCATTATCAACAATAGCCAAGTTATGGTAAGAGTCCAAATGTCCATCAACAGATGAATGTATAAAGATGGGATATATATATATATATATATATCCCATCTTTATACATTAAATATATATATATATATATATGGAATATTACTTGGCCATCAAAAAGAATGAAATCTTGCCATTTGCAATGACATAGGTGGAGCTAGAGAATATTATGCTAAGCAAAAAAGTCAGAAAAAGACAAACGCCATTCATTCATATGTGGAATTTAAGAAATAAAACAGATGAAAATAGGAGAAAATACAAAGAGAGAGGCAAACCATAAAACAGAAACTTAACTACAGAGAATAAACAGAGGATTTCTGTAGGGGAGGTGGGCAGGAGCATGGGCCAAATGGGTGATGAGGATTAAGGAGGGCACTCGTTGTGATAAGCACTGGGTGTTGTATGTAGCAATAAATCACTAAATTCTACACCTGAAACTAAGTATGCTAACTAATTGGAATTTAAAAAGTTGAAACTACAGAAAAAAAAAAAAAAGAAAGAAAGAAAAAAAACTATATATTTAAGGGGCAGTATTTAAGGGTTTGGTTAACAAGCATGGATTGAATGTACAAACATTCTTAAAATTTTATAGATTGTAATTATATGCTTTCAACATTCATCTTTTTAGACTTAAATGATTTAACATTTGCTATACTCCACATAACCATCCTGGTTTTCTCTCACCTTCCACTGGACTTGCCTCAGACACATCATACATTTTTTTCCACATAAGGTGCATCATTTGCCATTTTTTTCATTTGCCATTTTAAAAATGCAGTCATATCACTATCAGTATATATGTGGAGACTATTATTATGTGGTTTAATAGCATATAAACTCAAATTCTTTTTGTTGTAATTTGCATTATAATCCTAAAGCACCAAGTTGGTACTATAGACAATTTCAAAATCTGTACTATAATTTGAGCAAGACTTAATTACCTTGTTTCAAATGAAATCTCTCTATGAAGCCCATCAACTCCTAGTACCTGGGACATATCTTTAACTTATTATAGCATTTTAGAGACTTTTAAAAATAAAATTGCTCATGACTCACATTTATTTAGGATTTTATTGGGAAGACTAATTTGCAAAGACAAAGAAAAAAACCCAAATAATATATGGTCATCCCAGAGGAAAAAAAAATTATATTTGTCATTGGTCATTTCTACTTATTCCACAGAGAACTCATAATCTATCACTTTGGCATGTGTTGTAACTCATGAAACCATACAGATTGTACTGTCTGAGGAAATTGTCACTTCTAGGATTTAGTTAAAATTATGTTTTATTTCTGAAAATCCTTGCAACAATATACCTGATGGTCCATTATTAAGAAAACCACTTTCCTTGTTTCAAAATTTTGATAACATTATTATTTCCCTGTTTAAAAAATGAGAGAACCAAATTACAAAAGCAGAGACTGTTGCTGTGGAATTCATATAGAGCTCCATGAACCTATGTGACAGGAATTTTCTAGAAGGAGATTTAAGTCTGGATGAGTGTCAAGATTTCAAACATTCAGAGAAGTAAATCTGTGTAAGTTATTATGGTTCCCCTGTGAAAAACCAACAGAAAGTAGTGCAGTCTGTCTCCAAAAAGGCTCCCACAAACAACAATACTCAGACCTCTTGTTTTCATGTGTGACTGGCATCAAACAAACAAGCAACACAGAAACTGAGCATGTACCTTGGTGTTATGCTCAGGGACATCTCTTCAGGCCTTGGTGAAGTCAACATCATCACCCAACTGTAATTGGGCTTCTAACCTCATTCAGAGTTCTCATGGAGATGATAATATTAAAGATTAATGCTGCATGATAGACTTCTTCTCAGTATAATGAACATTAATAGGGGTAATTTAAAAATGCCAGACGAGCTCCCTTGTCTAATGAACTCGTGGTTTACAGTGCAAGTGTATGCATCTTTTTTTGTGTGTGGAAGGATAATGGATATTATCCTCTCTCCATCCAAACGTCTCATCCAAATCTTATCCAAATACCAAATGGTTTACATATGAAAATATTTTCTTTCCAAAACATAGATTATTTTCTGCAAATTCTTCTACCTCTTAAAAATCATCCTGAACATCTTTCCATATCAGGGCATAGATAATTACTTATTGTTTAATATAGCATAATTCAATAAGACAAATCCAATTACCTTATGTGTTGCAGTATGTATATGTGTGTGTGGGTGGGGGATGTAGTTCTGTGTATGTAAGAGAAAGAAAAAGATAAAGAGAAACATAAGAGACAGGGATACAGAAAACAAGAAAAACTGAGAAACAAGCTTGAGAAAGACTAGGGAATATAATTTGGGGTATCACTAGAACTTTTATCCTTAACTAGTAACTATACATATAGTTGGTATTATCAATTTGATTTTCATGGAACAACATCAACAAAAGACTAAAATAAATCTGGTAACTGTTTGTCCAAAATATTATCAGGGAAATAAAATAACCCAAAGCATTTCTACATTTTTTTCCAAAGAGATATAAGAATGTGTAATCTCTACTCCTTAGTTTCTTTCATAATCTATATACAGATATAATTAACAATTCTATGGAATCTTTATTAATCTGATTTTCCCTACTTTTTCTAGAAGAGTTAAACAGTATCAGTCTCTACAGACAAGAAATCATTGACACATTGGCAAAGTCCAAAAAGCCTTTCAAAATCCCAGAGATCTATAACCTAACTTTCTTTCTTTCTCTCTCTCTTTCTTTCTTTCTTTCTTTCTTTCTTTCTTTCTTTCTTTCTTTCTTTCTTTCTTTCTTTCTTTCTTTCTTTCTTTCTTTCTTTCTTTTTCTTTCTTTCCTCTTCTTTTCTCTTTCTTCTTTCTTTCTTTCTTTCTTTCTTTCTTTCTTTCTTTCTTTCTTTCTTTCTTTCTACTTTGTTTCTTCTAGACATCTAAGTCTATCATGCAGCATTAATCTTTCTTTCTTTCATCTCTTAAGGATCAGATTTTCCTTGAAAAACTTCATGAAATGGTGCCTATTAAAAACTACCCTTACTTCATGACCTCTTTTAAAGCTCTAAAGTAAAAATTTAGATGATTCTATACATAACTTTTTTCCCACATTTCATTCAGTATTTATGTCTCCTATTGACAATATGCAAATTTAATTGATTAGAGTCTTCCTTCAAATAATATTCTATCACTTTGATTAGCATAAGGGCATTATAACAATATGTAATCAACTATTCCGTCCAATTATTTGATCTATTTTGTCACTGTTTACTTTTACACAAACTGTAAAGATATAATACGTTGTATTATTTTTGCTTTATCCAGTATTTTTCTTAGCAGCAATGAAAAATAAGAAAGTAGAATTTTCACTGGAGGAGATAAGATAGTGGAGTGGTAGGGGGATGCTAGGCATACCTCGTCCCTTAAACACAGCTAGATAAACATTAAATCATTCTGATTACCAAGAAATCGAGCTGAGGACTGACAGAACAAACCACACTGCTAGAGGGAGAGAAGACGCCACAGCATGAAGGTAGGAGGTACAGAGATGTGATTTGGGGGAAAAAAGTATTGCAGGTGCTGCAGAGCAGAAGGACCTGTGGTCACAGAGAGAGAAGAGAGAGAGAGAAATGTCCAGGGGATGGAACAAGGAGAACACTTCCCCAAAGCCATTGACTGGGGAAAAAAGGGGGGCTGGTTTGGGTGAGTTTTTACAACCATCGGGGCTCAGACTGGAGTTTTAGAGGTCTGAGGTGTGGCCGGGTGTGGAGCCCTGTGGGTGCTGCACTGCTCTTGTGGAGGGATGATAGTCCAGTAGAAAACAACATGATCTGAGGATTCTCTAGGTCCACTGGGAGAGACAGTTCCCTTTGCTTGGAGAACATCTGGGAGAGGTGGCATTGCATTTCCAAGGACAAAAGAGTCAGTGGGCGCCATTGCTCTCCTGCTGAAGGTGGCTAACCTGGACATTTGCTCTTTGCTTTGCTTTACTCCAAATGCCATGCCTTGTGCTTTGGTGCGGCTGCCCTTCTGGAAAAAATCTGCATCAGTCTTAGTGCAGGGAGATCCTCACCCAGACGACAGTGCAGGTCCCCGTCATGCCAGGTCTCTAAAACTTGGAGTTTTAAAACTCAGAGGGCCTGCTTGGGATAGAACATGGGTGCACTGTGCTGCTGGGTGGGCAGACTGCCCAAACACAGAGTGAAGGCTGAGGGACACCTAGGACACGTGAAGGGATATTATTCGCTCCTCTGGGAGGGCTTCCCAGACAGCAACAGGAGCAAACACCCCTCTCTAGGCCGATGAAAGTGTCCGGTGCCATTTCTCTCTCCCACCCCTCAACATAAACTAATTTCAGTAAGTAGTGCAGTGCCAACAGTGGAGGCCTAAACCATTTATACCAAGCCCTCCCTCCCACCCTTCCACTCTTCCCCTGGAAGACCAGCACAAACCCCGTGCAGCACATCTACTGACTATAGAGTTTTGCAAAGCTTCAGCTCTAGTGGAAATAACATCAGGTCTCTTTTAACAAGCAGACCAGAGCACACCTAGTTAAAGCATGCCACAGCCTGGCCAAGCTCCAAACACTTCCACTGCATGCAAGGACTGACCTGAGAGAAAGTACAGCCAAAACACAGCAGCACAGTGCACACAGTGCACACCAGAGACACTTCCTGAAGTGCCAGGCCCTGGACAGTATATGACCTTTTCTTTATAAAGCCATTACTCTCAGGAGCAGGAATCATAACAGGCTTTCCTAACACACAGAGGACAGAGACCTAGAGGCCACGGATCTAATTGAAATATATGTAAGTAATGGGCCTGATCCAGAATTTAAAGCAATAATTATAAGGATCCTAGCTGGGCTTGAGAAGAGCATAGAAGACAGCAGGGACCCCCTTACTGCAAGAGATAAAAGGCCTAAAACCTAGTCAGGTCAAAATAAAAATGCTGTAACTGAGATGCAAAACCCACTGGATGTAATGACCACAAGGATGGAAAAAGCAAAGGTAGGAATAAGTGCTATAGAAGATAAAATTATGGAAAATAATGAAGCTAAAAAGAAGAGGGAAAGAAAAATATTGTATCACAAATGTATACCTAAGGAAATCAGTTACTCCATAAAGCATAATAGCATTCATATCATAGGAGTTCCAGAAGAAGAGAGGGAGAAAGGGGGAGAGGTTTATGTGAGGAAATTATGCTTGATAACGTCCCTAATCTGGGGAAGGAAACCACATCCAAATCCAGGAGGCACAGAGACCTCCCATCAAAATCAACAAAAGCAAGCCAACACCAAGACACATCATAGTTAAATCTGCAAAATATAGAGACAAAGAAAAAAATCCTAAAAGCAGCAAGAGAAAAGAAATCCCTAACTTACACGGGAAGACAAATAAGGTTAGCAGCAGATCTATCCCCAGAAATTTGGCAGGCCAGAAGAGAATGACATAATATATTCCATGTGCTGAATGGGAAAAATATGCAGCCAAGAATACTCTATCCAGCAAGACTATTATTCAGAATAGATAGAAGGAGAGATAGAATTTCCCAGGAAACACTAGGAACACTAAAACCAGCCCTTCAAGAAATATTTAAGGGGACTCTTTGGGAAGGAAAGACCAAAAGCAACAATGATTAGAAAGGAACAGAGAAAACCTCCATAAACACTGATTTTACAGGTAATTCAATGGCACTAAATTCATTTCTATCAATAATCACTCTGAATGTAAATGGACTAAATTCTCCAATCAAAAGACATAGAGTATCAGAATGGACAAGAAAATAAGACTCATCTATATGTTGCCCACAAGAGACCAATTTTAGGCCTGAAGACACCTCCAAATTGAAAGTGAGGGGATGGAGAACCAGTTATCATGCTAATGGATATCAAAAGAAAACTGGAGTAGCCATGGTTATATCAGACAAACTGGATTTTAAACCAAAGACTGTAACAGGAGATGAAGAAGGATACTATATTTTAATAAAGGGGTCTATCCAACAAGAAGATCTAACAATTGTAAATATTTATGCCCCCAACTTGGGACTACCCAAGTATATAAAACAATAACAAATATAATGGAACTCATTGATAATAATACAACAATAATGGGAGACTTTAACACCCCACTCACAGCAATGAACAGATAATCTAAGCAGAAAATCAACAAGGAAACCATGGATTAGAATGACTCACTGGACCAAATGGATTTAACAGATATATTCAGAACATTTCATCTTAAAGCAGCAGAACACACATTCTTTTTGAGTGTGTGTGAAACATTCTCCAGAATAGATCACATACAGGGTCACAAATCAGCTTCAACAAGTACAAAAAGTTGAAGTCATACCATATATATTTTCAGACCACTACACTATGAAACTCAGTCAACCATAAGAAAAAAATTGGAAAGACTGGAAGACCACAAATACATGGAGGTTAAAGAACATCCTACTAGGGATGCCTGGGTGGCTCAGTCAGTTAAGCATTTGCCTTTGGCTCAGGTCATGATCCCAGGGTCCTGAGATTGAGTCCTGCATCAGCTCCTTGCTCAGCAGGGAGCCTGCTTCTCCCTCTGCCTACAGCTCCTCCTTCTTGTGCTTTCTCTCTCTCTTTCTGACAGTTAAATAAATAAAAACTTTAAAAAAAAGAACATCCTACTAAAGAATGAATGCGTCAACCAGGAAATTAAAGAAGAAGTAAAAAATACATGGAAGCAAATGAAAATGAAAACATGACAGTCCAAAACATTTGGGATACAGCAAAAGCTGTCGTAAGAGGGAAGGCGTAGCAATACAGGCCTACCTCAAGAAGCAAGAAAAGTCTCAAATATACAACCTAAACTTACACCTAAACGAGCTAGAAAAGCAACAACAAATATAGCCTAAACCCAGCAGAAGAGAAATAATAAAGATTAGAGCAGAAATAAATGATATAAACACAACAACAACAAACCCAGTAGGACAGATCAATGAAACTAAGAGCTAGTTGTTTGAAAGAATTAGTAAAATTGACCAACTTTTAACCAGACTAATCAAAAAGAAAAGAGAAAGGACCCAAATAAACAAAATCATGAATGTAAAAGGAGAGATCACAAGTAACACCAGAGAAATACAATTGTGAGAAAATATTGTGAAAAATTATATGCCAACAGATTGGGCAATCTGGAAGAGATGGATAAATTCCTAAAAACATATAAACTACCAAAATTGAAATGGGAAGAAATAGAAAATTTGACCAGACTGATAACCAGCAAAGAAAGTGAATCCAAGTAAGCAAAAATCTCCCAACAAACAAAAGTCCAGAGCCAGATGGCTTCCCAGGAGAATTATGCAAACATTTAAAGAAGTGTTATTCTTTAAGAAGTTATTCTTCTCAGACTGTCCCAAAAATAGAAATGGAAAAAAAAACTTCCAAACTCATTCTATGAGGCAAAACCAGACCAAGACCCCACTAAAGAGGAAACTTATAGGCCAATATCCCTGATGAACATGGATGCAAAAATTCTCAACGAGATACTAGCAAATCAAATCCAACAGTACATTAAAAGAATTATTCACAACGATCAATTGGGACTTATTCCTGGGCTGAAAAGGTGGTTCAATATTTGCATATCAATCAATGTGATACACCACATTAATGAAAGAAAGGATAAGAACCATATGATCCTCTCAATAGATCCACTGTCTTTTAACTTGTATGATATTTGATGAGAAATCTGTTATAGATTTTATTTTTGTTCCTTTGTATGTCATATATATTTTTCTCTGTCTGCAAGTTATGCTTTATGACATTTTTTCCCATCAGTTTGAATATGATATGCCTACGTGTAATTTTTGTCATTGTCTGTTGTTGTTTTTTGTTGTTGTGGTTGTTGCTTTGTGTTGTTTTTGTTTGTTTTGTGTTTTTTCTATTTGGTGCTCCCTGAGCTTCCTGAATATGTCTTGAGTGTCGTTAATTTTGAAAAAGTCTTGGTTATCATATCTTTAAATATTACTTCTTCCTTGTTCTCTTCTCTTTTTGGAATTCTAATTGTACACAGATTATTTGATAGTGTCTGACAGTACTGTGTTTTTTTCTATCATTTGTATTTGATTTTCTCTGATAGTTGCTTTCCCATCTCTCTGATAAAATTACTCATCTAATCTTACATTGTCCATCCTTCCCACTAGGGCCATTAATAAATCAACCATAGTTATTTTAAATTCCTCGTCAGATAGTTATTACATCTGTCATGTCTGCATCTGTTTCTGCTGATTGTTTTACCTCTTGGCAATGTGGGTGTTTTGTTTTGTTATGTTTTCCTTCACTTTTTGTATATGTCATAATTTTTTTGTTGAAAGTCAGATATGCTGTGCAAGACATTAAAATTGAGACAATTAGTGGAAGTAAACACAGTTTTTTTATGCTGAGCTTTTATTGTGGGAATTTGGGTTCAATCATTAGAAGTTGCACTGAGTTTAAAGTTTGTTATTGTCATCGTTCCTTTCACCGTATCACAGACTTCAAATTATTCTAGTGTTTCTCAACCTTGGCACCATTTATAGTTTTGACTAGATAAAAATTTTTACAGAGAGATTTCCAATACATTCCAGGATATTTAGCAGCATTACTGGTTTCTAGATCTTAGATGTAAATCATAAAAAATAAAATAAAATAAAATAAAATTGTCTGCAAATACTGCTAAATGTCCCCTGGGGAATGGTAAGGGGCTCTGTAGTTGAGAGCCACTGCTCTTGCTGTAATCTTGTGTTTAGTTGGAAACTGGGTTTTCTAGAGTTTTTAATGTCTGTTCCAGACTCAGCTTTAGATTGGTCTTTTTATGCTGTGTTCCGAGTAGATCTCTTTCTCACACTCAGTCCTCTCCTGTCCCTGTCCCTGAAGTACCTTTCTGTTATGTGTTATTTTATATTGTTTAGTCTGCCAGTGTGGGAATCAGTATAAAAATGATTTTTGTTGCTCTGATTAAGTTTTGATGTTACATAGGCACCATGCTCCTGTGTCTTGTGGGTGTGGCTTTTTGGTTCTCCTAAACCTCCATGGCTGTAGTGGTGAGCCCAGCATAGAGTCCTTCCCCTTCTCTGGAGTATGGAGTGCATACGTGTGTGTGTGTGTGTGTGTGTGTGTGTGTGTGTGTTTCCCTCATTCTCTTTTCTGGGTTTCAATGGCTTTTCACCAGCATCATAATTTCAATTGTATTTGTTGCCCTTTTTCTACAGATTGAGCCCTCAGTCCCACAGAATAGTGGGAGGATCCAAAGGTAGTATCATGTCCCTCCTGACCCTGCTGCTATTCTTCTCTATGTCTGAATTACAAGCAACACTTTTTAAGGGTATCTGTCAATCACTTTGTTAGCTCATGTTGGGGTTGCTTTTAAAAAAATAATTTGGTATAGAATCTCACAATATCAGTATTTCATAGTTACCTGTTTTTTGCCAGTGCACATTCATTTTCCATCTATTCATCCAAAAATCCTCGCTGATTTACATCAACTATGTACAGTTGTGTGTACCCATGTAAACTGATACTCAGGTCTCATTTTTCTCTGCAAGTACTTGTCATCGCTTTTAAACTGACCCATTTTTATTTGCCCTGTATCTCATAGGGTCAAGAAAAGACATGAATTTGCTGTCTGTACAGACTTTTTGTTGTATGGATAGGAGCAATGTTCTTTCCAGCTATTTACTCCCTTACAAGAAACTAGAAGACTGTCCAATGATGTATTAAGAACCACGACTTACAATTTGATAAAAATCAGTTGGATAATGGATAATTATAGCAGAAGCATTTTGAGATCAAGGTTCACAAGTTTCTTAACTTGTGTGATCTTGGGTAATTGACTTTACCCATCTATAACTGAATTTACTCATCTGTAAAATGGGAAAAAGTATTATATATATCTTTAAAGAGTTGAGGAACTTCAGAAAATTTACTAATCCACTGTAGGTTCTCAATAAATATTGATAGTCATTATTATCTAAGCTGGACAGCTAACATTGGACATCTAACCTTATTTAAATTCTTTTAGGTACACACATTGGTTATCAATAGTTTCAGAAATCAATTCATGTATATAAATAATATGACATAATAAACCCATAGTTTGCATTTTCTGTTTTGCATTTAATAATTAATTACAGTAATAATTATAGATTATTATCAATAATTACAAAAACAGAAAGGAGAAAATATTCATAAATATAATGTAAAAGATGAGATTTTATGTATTTTTCTACTTCCATTTTGAAACCAAATGTATCTTTTTAAATCTAGCACTTGAATCAGTTAGCAAAGCTTCAATAGAACTAGAATAATCTTGTTCAAAAATTAAGTTCTCACCTTTTAAATTTACTTTCATTTTTTTATTATGTTATGTTAATCACCATACATCATTAGTTTTTCTTTTTAATTTTTTATTGTTATGTTGATCACCATATTACGTCATTAGTTTTTGATGTAGTGTTCCATAGTTCATTGTTTGCCTATGACACCCAGTGCTCCACATATCCCACCTTCTCAACTAATCCAGAATGAAAAATAAAGTAAATTCTAATACATCTTACTTTTAATCTCTGCCTTTTCTCCTCATTCTTTGTAAACTTTAAATATTACTTGGAAATTTTTGAAACTACCTATATGAACACATTTTTGGAAAATTGTCTTAGATTTCACTTAGTAAATATTGACCATCACCACATAATGTATTTTTTTGTGACCAAAAAATTATCTCTTAAAAGGAAAATAAAGCAATTTTTGCGTATATTTAGAATTCATCATACTATTGAAAATTTGTATAAGTAATTGACTTTATTATGCCTATAAACAATCTTTTGGTACGTAACAAATAGAAATCAAGAGTTATAAGTATATTCATATTTTTATTCATGTATTCGTTTGGTCACGAGCAGCTACTATGTACACACTGCTAAATATATCTAGGTTGACTATATGCAATGAATTTATAAAAATCACTGGTTGCTAAGCTTATCTCTAATGTGCTACATTTAATGCAGAAAGTTAAGGTTTTTTTTCTATTTTATGCTTCCTTTTATATGGATAAGACTTATTATTTGTTTTAGTGCACAGTAATCGAGTGTGAATTAAAGAAAGGATAAGACACAGTAAAATCTTAGGATATCATCAAAACCATTGACAGTATTTGCTTACAAGTAAAACCCAGGGTAAACTAATTTCTAAAATAAAAATTAGCACTGGACTTTTATTTCTATCTCCCAATATTTCTGATGGTTTGAAGTAACACCTTTCCTAAGAGTAATACCTTTAGTCTGTAATTTTTAATGAGCTATAATTTCCAATTAATATTATCAAGTTCCACAGAGTTGAATTCCATGGAGTCTTCCAAATAAATAGAATTTATTTTTCATGTAAATACAAAGTTGTACACTGTGCAGAGTAATTACATTTGTATGATATATTACGAAACAGGTAGAATTCAGACAATCCCAGGTGAAGCATTTTTTTTTTAGCAGCTAGAAAAAGAAACAGATGGTACCTACTTTTGTTTGATAGGTCCTTTAAATTCTCATGCACGTATATATTTCAATAAAAAAGTGAAACATTGTATAACAACAAGTATCTCTATATCAGTTAGTAAAAACTCCATTCTCCACTACAATTTTAACTACTGAACATTCTAACAACCACATTTTCAGGAGTGAAGGTACAATTTTCTCCAGTTCAAACATAATTTATTAGCCATCGTTTATAGGCCATTAAGAGTTCGACGTGGATAAGTGTACTAAAAGCATTTTGAAGTTGCTGAAAGCAATATACTGTGCCCACTGTATATTTTATTATAGCTCCAAGATAACAGGTTTCTTGTGGTAATAATAATAGTCATAATAAAATACATTGATAAGAATGTTACGGTTTTCATTGGGAAAAATAACCTACTGTGGCTTTAAAGTAAGAAAGTAACAGTATTCTATTTCTATTGTTCCATATTTTTTCCAGATCACATTGCACAGACATGTGAATGTTATTTTACCTAAAATAATATATTTTATTCTCTCACCTACATTGGTGTTTTGGTTCCTATAAATAGAGGACAATCATGCACCATATAATCATAAGGAAGAGGATTTCCATTTTGCTTGAGGAGAGGTGGTGCGGCTCTCTGGGGGTTTTTAATCATCCATAAAAATGGTTATTAATAAAATCTTTCCTCACCAAGCCTAGGGTCACTGGAGTCATTGCATTCATGAATAAAATACATAAGGGCTAGGGTATAATTACTCAGAATAGAAGATGGTAAGTAACTTGCTGTTTACATAGTAATTAATGAATTTTTGTTTAAATTTCAGTAAAACATATTTTATACCTATTGCATTTCACATATCCATAGATAATATCCACTATTACTTTTATTCAAAGCAGGAGTACTTCAATTGCTCTAAGGTTATTCTTCATAACTGTTTATATATACTGATTTGAAATTCCCATAATTTGCCCTCCTAATTTAAACAGAACTCAACTACTCTCAGATATGCTTATCTGAAAAGTTCATATTGGAGTTATAATGATACATAACATTATCTGTGAAAATTACATGAGTTCTCTATTCATGAGGTTCCCAGATACTGAATTTGAAAGGATAATTAAAGATCATTCCACTAATAATAATTCCACTAAAAATTATTTCATGTGTGATTATAAATTGTAATTTGTAAATTACAAGTAAGAAAATACATTTTGTGTAATCACCAACAATTTTTATGAGTCATTATGATTTCAGAGAAATTGTCCTGTATAATAATTATTTTTATTATAAAAATTATAAATATCAAGAAAATAGTATAATGAAAGCAAACAAAATATTTGTGTCGTTTTCAAAAAAAGAAATATTAATTAATAGATTCTCAAAGTAAGTTTCACGATTTCTGGAGAGACCTTGTGATTTTGGCATTTATTGGTGACCTGAAGAAAATTTAATTTTTACCTAGTCTCGATGCATTTTTTTGTGTGAAATGATCGCGTTTTTAAAGGTGTTTATTTCTCATTGAAGTGAGCAATTCAACATTTTCTATTCTGGAGCATTCCAGGATAAGTGATTTTCCCCTGTTGTAGTTCCTTTTTTTTTTTTTTTTAAATGATTTTATGTATTTGAGAGAGAGTGAGAGAGCATGAGCTAGGGGGAGAATCAGACTCCCCGCTGAGCAGGGAGCCTCACATGGGACTCGATCCCAGGACCCTGGGATCATGACATGAGCTGAAGGCAGAGGCTTAACTGACTGAGCCACCCAGGTGTCCTCCCCCGTTTTATTTCCTAACAGAGAAATTTTGCTAGGATATTTTCACCGTAGCTTTCCTACTATTTTCCAAGTTTTGTGGTGCTCTGACATAGGCAATAAAGAAGATCACATAGGGCGCCTGGGTGGCTCAGTTGGTTAAGCGACTGCCTTCGGCTCAGGTCATGATCCTGGAGTCCCGGAATCAAGTCCCGCATCGGGCTCCCTGCTCAGCAGGGAGTCTGCTTCTCCCTCTGACCCTCTTCCCTCTCATGCTCTCTATCTCTCATTCTCTGTCTCTCTCAAATAAATAAAAATAAAATCTTTAAAAAAAAAAAAAAGAAGATCACATAGGGCTATGATCTTTTTGACAACCATACAGGATCGCGAGCTTATCAACATGGCTAGTCACCACATGAACTCTCAGAAATTGGACTAAATCTAGAGGAACAAGATTTTCGAGCAGGAATGTATTTGTTTCTTAGTATCTTCATGGTTTTTGGTCTTTACAGATTTATGGGAGAATGATGATCAATTTAGGTAGAGCAGGCTGGTTAATATGAGATTGTAGGTGTCTATGCGACTTCTTTAATCTAATTTACTACAGTATTTGGCTCTTTGGAATGTTTTGATAACATCAAAACAAGTATTTTTATGTCTATTAGAATAACCTAGTAATTTGGAAGGATATAAATGTGAAAATGAAATATAGGCAGAGAACATGACATAGGTCCCTCTCACATGAATTGAGTACCATGAGAATTTCTAATGCATGATTAACTTATTTTTCATTTAGTATTTATTAATTCTCCAATGTATATCTTCATACCTGACCTCAATACCGAGCCCTCCATCTTCAATTCACATACCCATTGGATTAATCTGCATAAATATTTGTCTAATACTTCAAAATTAACTGACTCTTTGAATCACATATGTTCTATTCATTTTGGAATTTCCCCCACATAGCTGATGAACATGTATAAAGATTCAGAGTTTGGATTCTGGACCAAGACTATTTGTCTGAATCTCAGTTTTTCATTACATGATACTCTAGTTACACTTTAAACCTCTGGTTTTTTTCATACTTAAAACCCTGTTGTCATAACTATCAAATAATACAATTCTCTTAATATGGACCACATTAAGGTTCAGTTATTATTTATACTGGATGTCTTACTCTATAAAATACATAGAGAATTTAAATGCCATGGCCATTGTTTATCAATAATAGATTTGTGTTGTGCTTCCAGATTGTTCTTTTCACACTTTTTGTACCAAAACAATTCTTTTGTTACCACAAAACCATAATGACAAAATTCAACCTCTTGCGCAGTCCTCTCAAACCTAAACTCTAAGATTTGAAGAAATTATGGAGACAATTCTCAAGAGCAAATTAGAAATCTGGTCGTTAGAATTTACTTTTTCGTTTTTTCTTCCTCCCCTCCCCTTTTCTCCTCTCCTCTTGACTTGTGTCACATTTTTGTTAAGGTTACCGCCAGGATGGGTAGGGCAAAGAGGGGAAGGGGCGAGATGTGGGCTCAGGACTGAAAGTCGCAGGAGAGCCAGGTCCTGAAGGTGCAGCCTCACAATCAGCCGCGAGGTGGCGCCAAGCTACACAGGCCCCTCCAGGGTCTGAGGTCTGTGGCTGGGAGTCTTTAGTGATTTCAGGGGACCCCACGACTAGCCCTCCTAGTGGCCCCGGGGACCCCCCTTCCTCAAGCCTCAGAGGGCTTTCACTCCAATCCAGGGGTGCCAGCCCCGTGCCCAGGGCCGGCCTCGGTGGTGTCCATCTGTTTGGGTGCAAGCGAGGTCACAGCTTGGAACTGGGTCCAGCCCAGCCAAGTGGGCTGAAGCTCAGTATTTTTCCACGCGGCTGGGGCGTGAGGGTCCGGCAGGGCCCCGAGCCCTCAGGTCACCACGCAAAAGCTGAGATAATCTGCCGCCAGAGGTTGCCACGGTGGCTGTTGCTAGGGGCCACCTGAGCCACCTCCCGGAAAATGCACAGCCCAGGGAGCGCGGGAGCCAGGCCTGTGCGCCCACCCACCACGCTGTGCCCGCTTCGGTGTACTTTTCCTGTACAATTTCTTCCCACTTCTTCTGTTGATTTGTTCTTAAATAATACTTCCTTCTAGGACAGGAGTCATGTCTATCATTTATAGGCATTTCTTAATCATTCCCATTTGGGGATAATTATTTTATCCTGACTGGTTGCTCCTCTGCTGTTCTCTGTGAGGATTAAATGAAATCACAAATGTCAATTCATTGTATATAGATATATAGAATATAAATATATAATCTTTCCATGTATGTGCATTTACACATAATAGATTTACATTTACATGAATATATACACACAAATACGTATATATAAATACACTTAATACATATTAACTATTATTAGAATTATAGTGCTTACTTTTATTTTTTTAAAGATTTATTTATTTATTTGACAGAGAGAGAGACACAGCGAGAGAGGGAACACAAGCAGGGGGAGTGGGAGAGGGAGAAGCAGGCTTCCCGCGGAGCCGGGAGCCCGATGTGGGGCTCAATCCCAGGACCCTGAGCCAAAGGCAGATGCGAAACGACTGAGCCACCCAGGCGCCCCTATAGTGCTTACTTTTCATTTCAAAAAGTGCCTAGCGCTGCCTACAACACCACCAATATTGCATTCATTTCCCTCCACGACTTGGCATATATATAAATTTACTGCAAATTTTCTAAGTAACATTAAATCATTATTTTAAGCTCGAAATATCCATCTCCTCACTTGCAAGTTGTCAGATGTTTTATTTTTCCTTTAGCTTAAGTGTTACTGAGATTTGCAGATGAATGTTAAAGTACCAATTATAGGACTTGGGAGCTGCAAAGCCAAGTTGAAAAGCAAATCTTTTTTTTTTTTAATATTTTATTTATTTATTTGAGAGAGAGAGAGAGTGAGAGAGCATGAGAGGAGAGAGGGTCAGAGGAAGAAGCAGACTCCCCGCTGAGCAGGGAGCCCGATGTGGGACTCGATTCCGGGACTCCAGGATCATGACCTGAGCCAAAGGCAGTCACTTAACGAGCTGAGCCACCCAGGCGCCCGAAAAGCAAATCTTAATCAAAGACCTATCTTAGAAAGCAAAAACAGAGGATAATGCAAAATATGCAGGCGTTGAGTACCTGAAATGAAAATGTCATATTTTCACAATTATAATCTTGATTATATCTGTTAGGCATATTAAGTACATATGAATCAATCTAGGTTTTCACTACTAATCCGTTTATTCTTGTATCTGCACTTTTCTTTGGAATATGACCATCTATATTTATATCTACATCTATATCGATATGGAAGATTTACCCTTTCTTTTCTTTTCTCATTTTTTGATCACCAAAGTAGACATATTATTATAATCTGGAAAGAATATGGAAATGCAAAAGAACAGCACAAATACTGGATTTTAGCTATAAATAATATATCCATTCCAACTAAAAGACATGCCATATCAAAATACGGCCCTCGTTTATTTAAGGATAACTTAAGAAAATTATGTATTAAAAGAGGGAGTTTGGGTGATTCTGAGATTTAATTGATACCAGGGAGGTGTGAATTCTATGCATAAATATAATTTTGAATTTGTGGCATAAAGCATACTAATAAAAATAAAGCTTCCCACTTGGATTCCTCAAAAATAAAAATTGTATTTTCTAAGTGTCTGGCTCTTAGGTCAGGTATTGGATAAGCTTTAGTGTTTTGACAATGCAATGACTATATGTTCCTTAGTTTCAGTAAAAGTTAAGATGTTCGATTAACAACAAAATTATGGCAATCAAATCAACTTTTTATTTATAATTACTGAGGCACTTGTACTCTGTAAGCATAACCATCTTTATCATCAAGAGTCATCAATGTTAAAAAATATTTCCCTCAAACTACTTAATAAATTAAACAATTAAAATCTGTAGTTTCACTTTATGGAATTTTATTACTTATTAGATATCTCTATACCTCTTTGTTTAAATGCAAAATAGTATTGCATTACATTGACAGAACTCCCAAGTTTCAAATATGAAAACAATTATAAATGCATACAGTATACATATTGGAATGCAGGCAGGAAGGTTAAATAAAGCATTTTCTATGGAAAAAATAGAAAATAAGTAAAAGAATTATAATGATAGCAAACTATATGAATAAGTTATGAATTTGCATGACAGTTTGCATATATAATATATATAACCTGGTGTAAAGTAGTATAACTACTTTGGTTTGGTATCATGTGATCATTTGTTTTATTTTATTTTATTAAAATTTTATATTAAAATTATTTTATTAAAATAATTTAGTTATAATTTTAAATTTAAAATTAGTAAAGTATGAATTAAACATATTCATTAAACTCCCTAAGTTAACAGGGCTGGTTAGGGGAAGAACTTGAATCAAAGAATTTATATTTCCTGTTTTCATTTAAAAACATTTATTTTCACTTTCCAACTTATCCTCTATAAAGCACTCATTTTTGTATATTTACTGGAGCAATGGTGTTAACTTAAGATAATGTTCAGTTACTTATGATTTTGTCTACAGAATATTTATAATGATAACAAAGATAATTACTGAAATTAAAAGATATGTTTATTCCATGCATGTTTGCTATCATAGATATTTTGGCTTACATGTCATTTTGCCCAGAAGCATATTACATTTTTGGCTTTCTGTTAATGACCAGCATGTGTTATTTAGCAGAAAATTGCTTTGATTTTTTTCCCAGAAAGTAAATAAAAACTATATAAATGAACAATATCAGTATAGTTGGCTTGTAAAGTCTCAAAAGAGCCCATATTAGGTTTTGTAATTATTATTTCCACAAAAAAATCTGAAACATGCATCAGCGTTTTTGTGGGCCAAGACAATTAAGATCTGTTCAATTTTGTCCTTGCCTCAATATGTGATTAAAGCTAGATTTACTTTCTTTCAGCTGGTCACATTTCTGAGTCAGTGCAATTTTTCGAATGAATAATGCATCAACTTAAATTAGTTACATTAAAAAAATCATTTCAAGAATGCAAACTAAACATCACCTTCAACAGATTCAGAGTCTTGGAATATTTTGGAATGCATATCATAATGGAAATTCACAGCGGTTCTTGCAAATAAACTTACCCATAATGCCTTCCCAAAACTTTGCTTCTTCTCTTTAAAAAAGGGATTGAGTTTGAACTCATTATCACAGATGTTTTAGTTGCTTTGTGATCTTGGAGTCTAATTTCGGTCACTTTTAAATTTCCATATTCTAAATACTATAGCAATGATAAGCACAGTATCTGATAATATTTTAGTTTGTTTTTATTTTAACTTCAGTTAAGTAACATCACATCTTATTTTTGTATTTTTTTCTCAGTAAAATAAAATATTAATCAAGATCAGTGAGTTATAGTCTAAAAATAAACTTTAATATTAATATTGTACAGTAGGAAAGGCAGCGCTTAGGATGTTAGGTGTTTCTATGGATTTATTCTGTCTGTGACATTAGTTAGGTTTGCCATTTTGAGTCAGTCTGATGTTCTATCAGGGAGTCAATTAAATCTATTAAATCAGCAGATTGAACTAGAATATGAAAAGTATAAACCTAGAAAATAGCAAATCCCCCTTTTTTCTGGATATGCTAGTAATCGTGTAAAGAAATTAGTGATGCTATTAAAAGTGTCTAAGCCATTCTATTAAACTAAGAAAATATATTAGGTATGAAAATGCCAAATACTGAGCCACTATCTCATTTGTATGCGTATAATATCTATACTCAAAATTTTAAATGGTATATATTAGTATTTCCTATATTATGGAGACTTTACAAGAACATATGGGTATGTCTCAACATTGGCAATGAGTAAATTAGACATACATCAACTTACAGAGAAATAACATGAATAAGCGTATCTGATTGAAGAAGGGGATATAAGGGATTAAGTTATTTTTCCAAGGACTATTTGAAAATTCATTGCTTTGTACGATTACTAGTGCCTCAGAAGGGATTATATGTGTCTCCAGGTATCTCTACAGGATAGCATGACCATATGACCTGTGTTCTGACTGAGCAAACATGTACAAAGTGAAGAAAAAATATGTTTTTGTTCCATTTGATCCCAAAGGCCGTAAGTTTTTTTTGATTCCCTGGGAAGAACCAGCTAAATTTTATATGGACTATTTGAATGATACTCTTTGCAATAATAACTAAAAAAGACTGAACTGTGATTGGTAGAACTGCTGGAAAGACATTGTCTCTAAAGGTTTTAAAGCCTCTGGTTCAATTAGTGAAATAGTAGCAAAGTTCAGCTGCTGAAGTCAAGGAAATGGCACAAAGCTTGCTGTGGGAAGCTTGAGAGCCCACATTAATATTCTCTAAAATGGAATCGGAAACAGGGCTTGGGAGCTTATTCAACTGTGTTTGCCAAGTGGAATATTGCTTGAGACCTGATGGAGGAATTACTGTTA